>NC_080044.1:76385641-76685641 GCF_012489685.1 Lotus japonicus | reverse complement strand
CATCTGCTTCAATGAATGGTTGTGCTGTCTTTGGTGTTAAGTCCATCTCCATTGATTTTTTTTTTTCCCTTTAATTTGCTCATCATCATAGGCATTATTTCAAATAAATTAGTTAGTGCTCCAATTATATTTGTAATTTTTTTTGAATGAAGTAACTCTTATAGATTCGTTGATAATTTTTTTCTTTCTGTTTTTATAGATTTGTTATTTATTTTCAGTTGAAGCACATCTTAAAAGTTAGATCTTTCATATTCAGTGCATCTCAAAAGCTCAGGCTATCTAATTCAGCTGATGGACAAATGAAAATTCTGCACTCATAGTACATAAGCAACTCTTGATCTTTGATATACAAGATTAGAAAAACCATAAATACATAGAAACCAATCTTGAACATACCTGTGATCTAGGTGGAAGTAGATACTATAAAGACTTTGCACAAACCACCTTCTTCCACGCCTTCTTCCTTTTTTAGTGAATCAAGAGACTAAAAAAAACAGAGCAAAGAAGAACTCAGCAATGTGGGGAGATCCTTCGTCTATGAACATGGTGAAATTCTTAGCTTTGCTCTTGTAGCTCACATTTATGACCAAGAGAGAAGGAGAATGAGGTTTGGTTGTGACTCTGGTGAGTGCCAAGTGCGTAATGAAGGTTGGTGATTTTTGAGGTTGTGGATGTGTGTTGTACTGTTGTAGGTAGGATATTGTATTTTTAATGTTTTTGAATAAAGATAGATTATTTTTAAAGTGAGCTTAATCAATATCATCCAAACCATAATCATTTTTTTTAAATCACATTAGTTACAAATCATCAAGATATAAATCACGTGTACTTAAACACAATTTTATTCAAAATCAGATTAATTCAAACACTATATTTCTAACGAAAATCCAAACAGATACTTAGAATTAAGGCTTAATTGCACTTTTGGTCCCCCAACTATGGTCTTCCTGCGAAAATCGTCCCTAAACTTCAAAATTAGCAAAACTCGTCCCTCAACTATACACACAGTTGCACTTTTGGTCTTCCGTTAGCATTCCGTCAGAAATCTAACTGAAAATGATGACATGGCCTTTCTTAATTAATTTTAACTGAAAAAAAAGTTTTTTTAATTAAATAACAGCAAGGTTTGACAAGTTGGTTTTTATTATTATTATTATTATTATTATTATTATTATTATTATTATTATTATTATTATTATTACTTAACTCTATTATCAACTGGTTTTATTGACAAGTGCTTTATTCAATCAAAATATTCAGTGTATGAAGGAGACGAGCGATGCAACAAAACCATCCTTGATTAGTAAACTTCCATACTCGAAAGAAGTTTCTTGTGGTGGCTATCACACCTGTGTCTTGACAAGTAATTCATCAGTTTTTAGCCTAACGCAGGGTTTAACCCATCTTCTCCATCTTGGTTCTGCTCTGGGTTATACCCTCCGCCACCTCCTGAACCAGATCTGCGTGGCGAACCAAAATGACAGTGATGAGATGGTGAAGCTTGCGGCCATGGGAAAGGGAGGAGCTTGGTGGCTGGCTGTGCAGATCTATGGATGGGCTGACTGGGTTCGATGTATCTCAGAGGTGATGGTTGGCTTCTTGTTGTACCACTGATTCTCATCTCTCTGTGTTTGTGCACCATAGCAGAACCAAGATGGTTATGTTTCTCTGAAAATTGAAGATGGAACAGCCAGATCTAGTTCTACCGCCGCCACTACTCCTTGGTACCATGTTGTGGTCGTAACTCGTCCCTAGTGGGTTTTGGGGGTTGCGGCAGGGATGAAGTTTTGGGTGATTTGTTTGGGGTGATGATTCTGGGTTCTTCATTCTGGGTTTTGGGGTGATGATTCTGGGTTTTGGATTGATGATAGAATTTAGGAAAAATAACTTAGATTTTTTTTTATGACAAACACGTATTAATTTCCTTTTAATTGGTCTGGAAATTTCATCTTGTATATATGCAGTGATGATGATGGGTATTTTGATTATGATTTTGGGAAAGGTTCCAGTGATGTTAGGGAAAGAGGTTGATGAAAATGCTCACTGTAATATTGAGGAAGATGAAGAAATTTGGTGACTGAATTGTGAATTGTGACGGATTATCTCCGTCACTAGTCCCAAAAAATAAAAATTCTATTTCTTAATTATATTATTAATATTTTTCAATTAAAATATTATTAAATAATACCACATCAGCAATCTGTTAGATTTCTGACGGAATGCTAACGGAAGACCAAAAGTGCAACTGTGTGTATAGTTGAGGGACGAGTTTTGTTAATTTTGAAGTTTAGGGACGATTTTTGCAGGAAGGTCATAGTTGGGGGACCAAAAGTGCAATTAAGCCTAGAATTAAAAGGTACAAACGTTTTGGTGGGAAAAAGGTAGCCAGCTTTTTTTTGGCACAACACTTTCTCACATTGGAAGTGAGCCATCCCCCACATGCATGTTGGGTAGCCTTAAGGAGTTGGGCTTGTATATCGTGGCATAACACCAAGATAGCAACCAAACCTAGAGATACTCATACAACTATCACAACCACAAGCTAAAATGTTTAATTTGACCCAGGAACAAGCCAATACTGTTTTTAATACATTATTTTTAATGATACAGGAGTGCACCATTCAAGAGGAAGGGGGGATGATACTTGAGGCTTTCTTGACCTTGGATATGAAAAGCTTTTGAAATTCTGAATCAACTTTAAGAGACACTTCTTGCACTTCAGGTGATAAGGAGCCCCAAACTGATGTCTTACCAGAGAACTCTTCAAACAAAGGCCTGCAGATAAATATACATACAATTATTTTCATCCACACTCAGCCTAATATACATGTCATACTTTGAGAGTATAATCAACCATCTTTATTTCATTTCATCTTATTTGATACTTTATGGATTCTCAAATGGATTAACACCATAATAGGAAATGTATGTAGATGTATACTGCATATGCTAAATGTGTGTTTGGTTCACAGCTGAAAAATCTCAGATTAAGTAAAATTAATTTTGAATGACAAATAAATGTTTAAGACTCATTTTGGAGAACTAATTTAAATTTCATATTAATTATGTTAGAAGTTACATAGAGTAAATTTTGCACTGAAACATTTATAACTTGATTTCACAATTAACATTACTCTACAAAAATTATTTTTTTCATAAATTATATTTAAATATAAATAACTTCGCTTTTAACTTAGCGTTACTATATTCAATTTTATCCAAAATCAACCATGTTCTGACAACACCGATCCAAAAAACTTGCTATGTTTCCAAGTTTGGGAAATTAGTGATTTTGGAAACTAGCAAAAATATTCTAAAATGAATTAAAAGTATATCAAACATGCTGTTGAATCCAAACAAGACTTACTTTTTAGTTGTTACCATAGTGTAACTCTCCATTCCTTCTTCCCCTGCAATTTGAGCAACCACAAAGAACTTAGGCACAAGAAGCAAATGACCAGCCTCAACATGACTGTCCAATGCAAGCTTTCCATTCAAGCCCACAATTTCAATCTTGCCACTTCCTCTAGCAATGTAAATCAATTGAACAGCAGGGTTGAGAAGGTATGAAGGTGCCTTAACAGCATTAGGTTCAAGCTTCACTCTAATCACACTTAATCCAACATCCCCAATAAAAGGAAACTCTTCCTCTGTTAAGGTCTTCACTAATCCACCATTTTTAACTTCAATTTCTGGGTGTGCAACATCTATGTTATAGACTAGCTCTTTTGTGAGGTCAATTTGGGGTTTTGGCATGGGTTGGTTTTTATCTAGCTTGATTATCAGAATCCCATTTTGGCTTTTTGTTAACTTGTTCACCTCATCATCATTGTTCAAATGGTACACCTTGCTTGTTAGCTCTGCGGAGAAAGCTCCTAGACTTCCTTGAACTCCAGATAGAAAGAAATAGGAGAAATTGCCAGGAACATGAGCATTTGAAGTGTCTCCAAGAAAAGTAATGATGAGATCTGAGTCTCCATCGTTGAACCACCATGAAATAGCTCCAATTGGTACAGGTATCACATCTCCCTGCTTGAGCTTCAAAACCACCTCTTTTCCTGTGTTGGGAAGTATCATCCCAGCTACACCATCAGTCCCTGCATGTTTGTCATGCAATTGAGGAAGTTTGAGTCAATAATTAACAAGTTATCAGAGAATTAACACACACATTTGCATTTTTGAAAATTTTTGGATTATATTTTTTGTCTTAAATACACTTATAGAAATATAATAAATACACTCTGAAACTGAATTTCGAGAAGAAAAAAAACCGCTTTCCTAAAGTGAAATATCCAAAAGTGAGAAATTTGACTGAAAGTGAATCCAAATTTTAGATTTTCTTGTGTACCCTTATAATTGATTCCGAGGAAAAAAATGGGTTAGCATGCTATAAGTTAATGACCAAATAAAAACAAACTAGAAATGATAAGGCTCTGACCTTCAACAACATAACCAAATTTGGAGATATCTGCATAATGAGGAAGAGCAAAGCCCCTAGGCTGAAGTACTAAGCGACCAGCTCCCACATTGGTCTTAGCCAGAAGTGGTACTTGAGAACTTGTCCAACTGTAGTAACCACCACCATCTACTTCAGTGACTGGTTGTGCTGTCTTTGGTGTTAAGTCCATCTCCATTTTTTTCCCTAGCTATGCTCATGACCAAAGGCATTATTTTAATGAATTAGTTAGTGCTCCAATTAGATTTGTAAAATTTATATATTTTATAAAATTCATTAAATGAAGTAACTCTTATAGAACTACAGGACCACTAAATATTCGTTGACTTTTTTCTCTGTTTTTATAAATTTGACATTTATTTTCAGTTTGAAGCACATCGTATAAATTAGATCTTTCATATCCAGTGCATGATCCCAAAAGCTCAGGCTATCTAATTCAGCTGATGAACAAATGAAATTTTTGCACTCATAGTATATATGCAACTCTTGATCTTTGATGTAAAGGATTAGAAAAATCATAAATTCATAGAAATTAATCTTGAAGGTACCTGTGATCTAGGTGGAAGTAGATATAACGAAGACTTTGCACAAACCACCTTCTTCTTTTCTTTTTAGTGAAACAAGAGACTAAGAAAACAGAGCAGCAAGCTCAGCAATACAAGGGGATCTGAAAATGTCCACGCTAGGACATCAAGACCGAGCTATACTATATATAATAAAAGTTTTTAGACTATCAAATTGTTTAGACATGTAGAGAAAGAGAAAAAAAAACTTTAAAAAATTAATAAATACTATGATATGATACGATAAAAAATTAGAGATTAAGAGAAAATATGGTGTTTGATACCAGTGATACGTGCTTATACCGTAAGTGTTTGAATGGTATAAGGTGATGTAGGTCTTCATAATTGTTTGAATACTATTCTTATTGGGTGAAGAGAATAATATTAAACAAATGTTGATCAACTTAATGACGTGGATTGCTTGTTAAAAAAAAACGTGGATAGCAGAATAATTTATTCAATTATTGATGAGATCCATAATGCTTGACATAATAACTCAATATATACATAATGAGGGTCGATAGCAGTGATAAAAATTTGTTGATTAAATTTTTGAAATTGAAAATTCGATTTTAAATTAGGAGAGACGCATTCTTGAGAAGATATTTAACTTTTACAAACTCAAATTCAAGATAGAGATATACTATACTATATAATAAAAGTTTTGAAAATGTATAGTATATTACCAAAGTGTTTATACCTCATTACTGAGAAAAAGAAAAAAAGAACTTTATGTGATGTTTGATATGGTGTAATATTATAAAATGAGTTTAATGGATATGCACGGACAGTGTAAAATAGTTTTACACAGTCATCTAATCAAATCATGTCATATAAGAAAGATAATTACATTTGACTTTAATTTTAATTAAAAGAATAAGATATTTTTTAATTTGGAGGAATTCAATTAGATGTCTGTGTAAAACTATTTTACACTGTAAGTAAGTGCATATCCATTAAACTCTTATAAAATTAAAGACGTAGAGAAAAGTATACTTTGAGTTTGATGCACGTTTGTCCAGTAAATGTTTGAATACAAGGTGACGTGGGTCTTAAATAATGTGATGTTTGAACGAGAAGATCGAATAATATTAAACAAATGCCCCTCTAATAATGTGGATGCAGAATAATTTATTTATTTATTGATGAAACCTATAATACACAACATGAGTAATGATATATACACACCTCATTATTTATACACTTCATTTCCACATATTTTTATTTCTATTTCTCTCATCTTATCATCTATCACATCTTAAACTTTCTCTCTCTTACTTTTTATTTTCTTCCTATCTCTCTCCTCTTCCACCTCTTTCCACCTCATTTAGAGGTGTGAACAAATCATTATTGTACACAACATATATAGTTGTGAGATCGAATAATATTAAACAAATACCGCTCTAATAATGTGGATAGCAGAATAAATTTATTTATTTATTGATGAAACCTATAATACATAATATATATATATAGAGATGTATCATATGAGAAAGTCTTTCTTATATGAGTATGATAAGAAAGATTTTGAACCATTAAATTAAAAGACTCATTTAAGTGAGTCACGTGCATGTGCTTTCTCTCCTTTTCCTAATCCTAATTCCCTGTTTTCTTAATCTTCCCTTGTTCTGGAAAAGATTCCACCTCACGCTCCCTTGTTCGTCGAGCAACGCCGCACCGCCCACCACCTCCCCTTTCTTTGAGTTGCTCCGTGCTCGTTCATGGGAGGTTGTATCGCGTCAACCGTTTAAAAAGTGCCAGAGCTAATTCAATTTCTATGCAAACCCCTGTTCATATCCTCACGTGTACTATTCTATTTTTCCATGTCTATAAAGATCAAATCTGACCAGCATCCAAGTTGAATTGTAGTCCCTCTAATGTTGTGGGGATCTTGTGTTTGTCTTCAATTTGAATTTGTGCCCCAATGGATCTTAAATTACACAAATAAATGAGTAGAAAAGAAGAAAATGACACAAATAACTGGATAGATCTGAAATTGCTTTTATTTTCATGTCATGATGCTCCTCGAACAAGGGATGCATGCTTGTAGAGGCGGTCCTTGACAAGAACGTGAATGAGTTTTTTTCCTGAAGAAAAGGATTAGGAATTGTAGGAAAAGGAGAGAAAGCACCGTCACGTGACTCACTTAAATGAGTCAGTTAATCTAATCCGTTTATTTTGATCTAATGACTCAAAATCTTTCTTATTATTCTCATATGATACATCCCCTATATATATATATATATATATATATAGTTATAATGAGTGTCAGTCGCGGTGGTTAAAAGTTATTGTTTGAATTTTTAGATGAAAAATTCAATCTTTAATTAGGAGAGAGCATTCTCGGAAAAACATTTAACATTTAAGACAAATTCAATAACCATGATTGTATCAATAGTAGAAGATACATATAATTAATCCAGATAAATAACTCAATATTCATTTAAGTAAATTCCTGTTTAAGCACACCATCTGCCATATCACTTAAAATAATAATACAAATTATATTCATGTGGATATCCAATTCCTGTATCGGCCTTTTAAAAACAAAATCCTGTCTGATCACTAAGATCATTTACAATGGTTACTTACTTTCAACACCACTTTTTCTCTTCCCAACACTCCACATCATCTTCTCTCTTCAATTCAACACTCATTCAACTTTTACCCACTTTAATGGTTTTTCATTCAACACCCTACCCCACCACTTTTTTACTTCATATTTTTATTCCAAGTCACTTTCTCTCTCCTCCAACGACCAACTAAAACGTGCCACACGTTCCCACCATTATCTGCTGCCACTTTCTTTCTCCTGCTGCCACTTTCTCTCTCCTCCCTTTTCAGATTCAACTCCGTTGAACTCTCTCAACAAACCTCAACACCTCTCTCCTTCACCTCATCTTCAACAAACCTCAACAAACCACTACACACCCTCAACAAAATTCAACTTCCCTCTCAACATCCCCCATTGTATTTGGTCTAAGACTAACATATATTGGGCGCGCCATTATTGGGTTGCAAAGTTGCAGTGAATGATTACATTTTTACATTGGGATAGTAAAACACAGTTTTCAAAAACGAAAATGGGAGAAATCATGAAAGCACCTTTATGCTTTGCATCCATCATCCATGTGTTTAGAACCGGACTGGTCTCGGCAGAGGTATCGATCGGTTTAAAGTTCAATATTCTGACCATGATTAAACCGGTAATTAATAATTGAATCGGTTTAAAGTTAGTATTTTAAGGATGAAGAGACCAACATATAAATTTTGAGTGAAAAAAATTTATCTTTAATAATCAAAACTGTCTTGTTGGTCAAAATACATTTAAACTCGTGATATTCTTCTATCTAATATAATACGAATTCGTAGAACTCAATTAAAACTTACTGTAAATGAAGAATTGTAACGAATGAAGTAGAGTAGAACAAAAAGATAAAGAAGTTTACATAAAACTCTTATATAGAACAAAATGATGTCATCTAAATGTTTGATTGTCATTATTTTAAGAAAATCTTCATACACTTTCAATATCACTTTGCAAAATTAAAGATTAACACTATTCATTTTCTCATGATATTTATAGGTGTTCACTGATTTAGATTGAGCCAATGATCATGATAACCCTAACAATTTTGTTTTTTGATAACCTAAACTAAATCTTGTTAAAAAAAAAACCTAAACTAAATCAATATAATCTTCATACATTTTTTCTTTTGGGCCTCTGTCTCTGGGCCAGGGAAAGTACCCAATCCCGGCCCGCGGGAAAGCACTAGGCGGGAAAATCGCTCACTGTTTATATTTCAATTTCAATTTTCTCCTCTTCTCTCATCTTCTCTTCCCGCACGGAGAGGAACTGAATTCTCCGAGTTGCAGTTACCGGAAGAAGAAAATGGCGGTGTCGAACTACGAGTACCCGAGGCTCCGGCGGCCGGAGATCGCCGCAATCCTAGCGCAGTTCCAGATCGCGAACGTGACGGAGCAGGATATCAGCAACCCTAACCCTGATTTGATCTACAATCTCTACACTCGCATCCTCATTCATCTCGATTTTCTCCTCGAGTATCTCTCTTTCTCTTTGCTTCAACCGTCGCTGTTTTCTTCACTGTCTTCTCTTGTTCAATTTTTGTTCAATTTCGTTTTCAATTTCAGGGAAGATAACGAGCAACTCAACTTCGATGATCTGGAGCAGCTCGAGAACCCCGATCTCCATGTGGAATCAGTCCGCGCAATCAAGCTCTATACGAAGATTAAGGAACTTCTCGACGCGCTTGAGTGCCCTAGGAAATTCACCTTTGCTGATCTTCTCATGCCGGAACCACAGAAAACCGAGTTCTTCCTCGGCGCTCTTCTCAATTTCTGCCTCGACAGGTCGCCGCTCTCGCTCTTCTTCTTCTCTTCGTTCTCACTTACTCACTCGCTAAAACATAATTGTGTTAATTTCAGGGATTCGCGAATGAATTCGATATCAGAAATTGTTGATGAGTTCAATGCTTTGGAGATGCAGCGGACGGAGTTGGAGGAGAATAGAATTTTGCAGGTTTGTTGATGGATCGGAAATTGGTTTCTATTTATTTATTTAATTTTTTGACTGTGATGAAATTGGAAATTAAGTGTGTTTTTGGATATAGTTGAAAGCAGAAATTTCTGAATGCAATGAAGCGAGGGAGAGAGAGATGCCTCTTGTTCAGGAGGTTGATGCGAAGGTTAGAGAGCTTCGTCAAACTATCGGGGCACTGAATCACAAGCAGGTGTCATTGAGGACTACTATAAAGAAGTTGAAGGAGGATAAAGACCCGGAGATGGATCAGAAGGTGAATTTATTGTTGTTATGATATCATCATATATAATCTTGTGTCTTGATGTTGGTGATTTTCGGATGGAATATATATATATATATATATATATATATATATATATATATATATATATATATATATATATATATAAATATGTAGAAACAACAGTAGAGGAGTAAGAGTTTATGTAAACAATTGACTTGGGCTTCCGTAATTGATCTTTGGATAATGTGATCTTGTGAATTTACTGCAACCTGCAGTTTTGACAGATTTAATGTTTGTTTTTCTGCTTGTAACAATCAGCGGTTAAAGCTTAAGCAGATTAAATCGTAGTGTATTTAAGTGTTTCTTCACTAGTGTAGACATTGGAAATGGCTTTCTTTCTGGTGATTCTGGCTGTAGGTCTTTATTCTCATGCATGCTTAGGACTACTCTTAGGTGGTACATGGTGATAAATTATGTTATTTATTATGATTCTAATTTCTATGTCGTATTTTTCCTTCTTACTTCCAGATTTCTAATGCTGAATTTACACTGGTACAAAGTGTGCAAGAAAATGTAAATCTACGCTCAAAAATTGCTCAATCACCTGATAAAATACAGGTATTGTTTTATTTGATTCTCGCCTATCATGAGAAATTTGTGATGAGAAATTTAGGACCAGTGACAAATTTCATGCAGTTTACACTGTTCTATTGGAGGCATAATCAAAGTTATTATGTTCTTAGCTGCAAAAATGTCTTGTGCTTTGCATTTCTCTAGCCAATCTGCTTGTGTGAATAACTGAATACTGATATTGTATTGGCAATTATTGGAGTACCTTAACTGTATGTTGTTACCACGGTATAATCAAGTACTACTTTTGGAATACATTGGCAATTTTAAACCATTACCTTTTTTCCTTTAAGTCAGTAGGTGCTTATTTGCATATTCTATTTTACTTCGTAATTTCCGCCATGGTGTTATAATGAAATATGGTGGTAGTGATTATTTTCGAAATGCTTGTAAGTGTGAGACTTGATTTCAAAAGAAAACAGTTGTGGGAAACAAATTGAAAATTAGAGGAAACTGGAAACTAGAGGGACTAATTTTTTTGGTAACTATGAAGTTTTCGTTGCTGTGAAATTGAGCAAAAAGTGCATGCATGGCTAGATGTTTTTGCTGTGTACAGTGATCTAGGAATTTTTTCCCTGCCTCTTTACTCATGATTTTGCTCCATTGATTTGGCATGAAGAGGGCTTTAGAGGAAAAGAAATTAGCTCGAGAGGAGGCAAGGAATGCTGAAAGATTATATATGCAAACTTTCCATGAGAAATCTGCTCTTGTTGAAGTTTATTCCAAGGTATTTTGTTACAGACTTTGTCAATTTTCGCCTTCATCCGCGTTTGGGTCAGTAAAGTAATATAATTTGGTGTGTTTAGGTACAAAACTTAATTAAACCCTTATTTTAATAAATACTTATCGCATAAGTGCCTTTTATTTATAAGCTTATATGAGAAGCTTATGAAAATAAGTTTAAAAGAGCTTATGGGTAAGTTAGAATCTATTATTGCTTAACCAAACACATATTTAAGTGCTCATGCTATAAAGTAAGCTGGAAACAGACTCTTCCCAAAGCACTAGTATATCAATACAATTTTGTTTGACTATTGTCAACTTCTTCCATGATTACTTAAGATTAACTTTAGGATGCAGTTGCAATGTAATTCTGCCCTTGTGAAGCCTCGACCTATTAAGCTGTATAGCACATTTATCAATGGAGTAGCCAATTTGTTGGCTGCTGGGTTGGAACTGTGCGTGCTGAATTTTCCCTTGTAATGGGGTGTTGGGGCTTAAAGAATAAACATCAATATAAAATGGTTAATTGAAGTACATAAACTGCATTGTGGAGTTTGCCACAAATATTGTTGTTCAATCTTGGACAACATTTACTTTTTTGCACTGACCTGCCCATTGCCCATCATTTCCAAAAACAAACTACAAAAATAAGCATTGAGTCATATGGATATGTTCATAAAGTTCTATCTAGATTAATGTATCGCTTTATCTTTTTTTTTAGGTTCAGAAAAAAATGTCAAAGCACTACCAACAGATGCAGGCTATACAAGAACAGGTATTAACATACTCTTGTGAGTGGACTCCTGCTCTGACATTTATTAGGATGAGTGAAAATTACCATGAATCCTCCCCCTGTATACTGTGGAGAGAGAAGCTTTTTTTAAAAAAATACGAATGGAGCTCACAGTTGGATCTGTCATAGAGAAGAAACATGAGTTGTATTATGATCAATGAACGTTTTCTTCCTTGAAAGATTATTATTGTGCAAATCCTCTTGTTTGATGTCAGTAGCACCTCCTATAGGTCAATTCTGCTAAATCTATTGAAAAGGATCTAAAAGAATTAAAAGCTAAACTTAGTGATGAAGAAGTACTGGAGAAGTCACTTGAGGCCAAATTGGTGGAAAGGCAAAGTAAAGGTACGTTCTTGTGCAAGCATGCCATGTCTTGATTTTGAGATAGATGATGTAGGCATGAACAATGTTATTTTTCATGAAGAACATTCCACAAAATTCATTCACAAGTGCGCTGGCATGATTTTTATCCAATAATCTGGTTTTCTTCTTTTTTTCCCCTTGAAATGATTTGTTGACTGAAGCAGCGCACTGTGTGCTGTTATTTTGGAATTTCACTTTTATGGAAAAGCTTTCACGTTTTGTAGCACTTCTCTTTAAGCATGGATGTATATTGTGCCTTCTCTTCAGCTTTTTGCATTTTTACTTCCTCAGTTGAGCAGATGGAAGAGTTGAGGAAGCAGTTGGAGAAAGAGTGCAGTACTATGTGCGAGGAAGCAACTAACTACCTAAGCAGTGCAAAATCGGAGGTGGAATCTAAGAGATGCACCTTAGAAACGAGGCAGAGAAATGTTGAGGCTGTATTATCTGAGGTACCTTGTCTTAAGTTTCATATAAATTCAGGCAAGTTTAATGAAGGAATAAATTGTAATTTCTTGTCTGCAATTGGCAGGTGGATGCTGTAAATTGTAAAATTACATCAGTAAAAGAGTTGGCATCAGTTAGAGTGGAACAGCTAGATCGCAAATGTGAAGAGATAGTTGTCGAGGTACATGGCCATTTAACTTCTTTCAGAAACCTGTGTGGTCCAATCAACCTGGTTGTTTCAAAAGCTCCAAACTGCACTCGTACATCATGAATGGCAAATAATAATTAAAACTGAATTTCGAAGTTGGTCTATATCAATTACAGCTTTCACATGTATTCTACCTTTATTTTACTGTTTATTTTGTCAGAGTTAGATGAGCTTGAATTCTTGCTCTCAGCACGGCCATGTTGATTACTAATTTTGAGCGATGACTTGTGTGAAATAACTGAACTATTGTGTTTGAATTGTTGCAGTTTCATAAGTATGCAAACTCCATTTCACGTGTTATTAAATCTGGACCAGAGGCAACTGAAAGAGGAGAATTTGACATTGTAGATCCCGTTTAATCAGACTGGACTTGCCCTGCAAAGTTGAGTCATGAGTACATGTTATCCTCAAGACCCTGCCATAATTTATTGTGCTATTTTTTTCTTTGCTATGACTCATGTAAAGTTACTTGTATCTAATGGTTTATGCCTGTGTGATATCATCTTGCTGCAGATGGTTTCCCACGTCAGGGTTCTTCAGTGCTTAATCTAATGGGTTTGTTTCCGACTATGTATGCTCTAGTAGACTAATTTACCTAACTAGTTCATCCTGGGTAGACAAATTTTATCTTGATAACATTAGTCTGCAAAAAAATCAAGAGTTAGACTACCTACAAGGATGAAGGCCGATATTTATTTTAATACTTTTAACACATCTTTATTGTAAAATGAATTTATATGGACTTCACTGAATTATTAGGTTCTATATTTTTATTTGGTAGGAGCTACTGTTTTTTATGCAACTCGTATTAGTTTCTTAATAAATTGTGTTAAAATTATGAAAGTATAATACATTATTAGCTTCTCTTGAAATGAATAGTAATATTATGTTTAAAGAATTTGTAACATAACTAAACAAAAAAAATTGTAACACAAACGATAAACTATTAAGCATGTGCAATGATATAGTGTGTTTGGATACACTTTTTTTTTTGATACACTTTAAATCCACATTAGGAAACATTCTAATGAAAAAACACATTTTTGTAAAGGAACAAATGAGTTATATTTGATGAAATAACTTTCACTTTTGTTTATGATGAAAAGGAGTATACCTCCACCCTAATTTTAATACAAACATGCCCACAATAATTTGGAAAATGCTAGAATGCACAATTATGATTTAAAAACAATTTCATTTTCATTTTGTTGGCTATCATCAAATGCCAACAAAATGAAATGCGTTGCGGCTAGCTTGAGTTCTCTTAAACAAATTTTATCAAAAATACTTTTGTCATCTATGATCTATGTCATGCCGTAAACGAATCATGTAATACAACACTTCTCTGATGTATAACATTTTATTTAAAAAAAAATAATAATTATACTGTATGATAATTTTACGGTGAACCATATTAAAATTGATCGACCCATAAAAAAATACTTTTAACTAATATTGAACACACATTATTTGCAATACTTTTATGTGTTAAAATTAATTTGTTAAGAAAGTTATAATATTATTATCATATATTATAAAATATACATTTTTTAAAACATAATATAGATGACAATATATTTTTATAATTAAAAAAAAAAAAACATGTAATCCCTTCTTTCTTTTTTTCATTATCTCTTGTCTTTCGTCTATGAATTTTCGATTCACTCAAGTTTCAGTTCAACTCCAATTCACTTGTTAGCTTCCTCCTCCTCCGAAATGACAACAGTGTCATCACTAGCATCAACATGCTTGAGCCCTCGGAGCAAACCACGGTGTCTGTCTGTTTCGCCCAAACCTTGTTTTCCCCGAAACCTTCTCCATCTGATGAAGCAGAAGAAGAAGAAGCTAATCTCTTGGTCCATCTCAGCTCATGCCTCCCCTTTCGACCTTTCCCCTCCTCCCATCGACCATGACTTTCTGGATGCTGTCAAAACCGCAGGCGCAGAGGTTTCTGGTGACGGAATCGTTGAAACATTTCACACTGATGAAGAAGCGCTGGATGCTGCCGACAATGGGGTTGCTGTATGTATTCTGTTCTATTCCTTTGGATTATCAAATTGTAATTTCAGAGTTTCCACAAAATACTTTTTGTAGTAATGTGGTATTGAATTTTATATGAAAAAGTTAATACAATTTTGAAGTCTTATATAAATATAATTCAATATGAATGATTAGTTGATTACCAAATTATTAAGCTACATTTGCTATTGTGTTAGATAATGTGCGATTTTGTTTTTTGCTTCATTTAATTTCTCTGTGGCATCTCATGGTTTAGGTTGTGGATCTTTCACACTTTGGCCGGATAAGAGGTACTTGCTTTTCTTGAACTATTGCCTCCCCACATTAGAGTAATGCATGTTCTCAGGTCTATTGGGATTATGTAGAGTTAAAACTGTTGCAAACATGTCCAAAACTGCTACTAACAAAAGAAGGGAAGAAATATTTGTTTTTTCCTTTTAATTTAAGTCAATAGTTTGGTGTCGTAAAACGTCTTTCATAGAATAAGAAGGTGAGCAGCTGTTTTAGAGCTAGAGCACCACATGATCATGTGTCCCGGGTGAGCCTTAGGGTCCTCCTAATTTGCTGCTGGTCATTAGTCAATGTCTCATGAGAACTGCAGTCCAAACTGAATACTAAACCTGGAAGGGTGATTTGGATGTCAATGTGGGTTTTCTCTTTATTTGAAGAGTGAGTCAGAAACCAAAAATAGGGTTTACATGGAAATTCACCAATGCTATTACAAGTTCACACTCTTTCATCGAAGATAGGGGGAAGATTAAATGACTATCATCAGCAAGAATCATTTCAATCTGCTGCTTGTTATCATGCATGTTTCTCTGGAATGGATATTCCTGACATTTTTGGCATTTCTAAGTGGTATATAGTTATTGTATCAGGGACTGGTGAAAACTAGAAAAGCTACCAGAATGAAGAATCTCCCCCAAAATGTTAAATTTACATATAATTTTACAGATCTGCATTCTCTTAATCCATACCACATGTGAAGGGAAGCATGTCACGAGGAAAAACCTCCAAAAAATAGTCAGACTTATATGTGAATTTAATACATTTGCATTGCTATTAGTTCTTAAAGCTTAAGTTATTGGGAGAGTTGGTCCTTGACGTGATTTAATGTTTTCTTAACTTTTAATCCAAATATTTATGCTACTTGAAATGAAGTCAGTGGAGAAGATCGCATTCAGTTCCTTCACAACCAGAGCACTGCAAACTTTGAATGTCTACAGCCAGGGCAAGTAAGTATTGGAAGAGAGTCGCGCTGTTTGACTGCATTTGTATTATTTTCAAGTTATTGTCAATTTATTTTATATTTCATATTATAATACAGGCTTAAGTAATAGGATCTCTAACTGAAATCGCTAGGGATGTGACACTGTTTTTGTAACGCCAACAGCTCGAACAATAGATATTGCACATGCATGGGTCATGGTAATTTCTTTTCTTCATTACTCACAAAATTAATTTGAAGCTGTCTTTCTAGTTTCTACAATGTATTACATCTTAATTTTTCATGTGCCTGACCCTGACCACTTTCTCTTGTTGCTTTGACAGAAAAATGCAATAACACTAGTGGTTTCACCAGAGACATGTGGGACCATTACTGAAATGCTGAACAAGTAAGTAACTTCTTGTATGTTGTAATGTAAAGATTCACCATGGAGGTGAAACTGCAAAAAGGATTAATAGAGAAAACAAATCGTTGTTTTTCCTGATTAATATTATCAAATGCACTTTTTATTGAAAATATTATCAAATTTAACTAAATCTTTTACATGTATGATTTTAAGGTACATATTTTTTGGTGACAAGGTAGAGATTCAAGACATCACTAAGCTAACCAGCTTATTTGTTTTGGTGGGACCCAAAAGTGGCCAAGTAAGAGATATTATTATACCTATTCAGTCTGGAGAAGAACAAAGTTGGTAATTTTCAATATAATGAAATGAACAGGTGATGGAAAACTTAAACCTTGGTGATCTTATTGGAAAACCATATGGCGCGCATCAACATTTTAATGTAAGCTTGATCAAACTAGTTATTTTTCTGTGATGTTTGTGATCTTTATTGGCTGTCTTTCTTATCACTAGTTTATCACTGCAAGATATAACTAGTCATGCATGTTTGGTACTATTGTCAACTGTTTGATTATGTTTGCCTTAACCTGTCTTATTTTCAACATAAAACACCTCACATGCGCAATCATGTCATTTGTGCTTCTTTTCGGTATCATGTAGCTGTTTCTCATAGATAACTTTGATACTTTAAAAAGGCATAGATAACTCATGTATAACAAATTGCAACTTTGATTTTGGCCAACAGTTTCTATGGTTGCATCTTCTACATGTCTTCCAAATTTCAAAATGAGTTAAATATACATTACTTCCAAAGTAGTGAAGTTTCAACTGCAATACCAAATAGAACTCTCACTCTCTTATGTTTTTCCCTTAAATTAAATAAAAAGCTTAAAGACCTACATAATCTGTGAATACTCTTGTGAAGAAATTCTCTTAAACATATTTTTAATTTGTAGGTTGATAAGCAGCCTGTAACTATAGGGGTTGGAAACCTTCTTTCTGAAGATGGTTTTTCATTGTTGATGTCTCCAGCGGCTGCTCCCTCTGTGTGGGAAGCTATTCTTGCTCAAGGGGCTGTCCCAATGGGTTCTAATGGATGGAACAAATTACGGGTTATACGGGGTACTGAATTCTTTAGATCATGTGTATATTTCTATGTTTCTATCTTGTAGTTATCAACTCCTATTTTCTTAAGGACATGTACTGTTTTGTATGACAACCCCCCTGCCTCTTTTGCCCTCTCATTATATATCGTTACGCCATAACAAAATTTCCCTCCAAATCCCATGACTGCCACACCTTCAGTTTATTACATTAATCATGTCCACACTGTTCATGCATTGGAGCCCCTGATCCTCTACATCCCATTTAGTTCCTGGTAGCATCAACTATAGTATCAGGGGATCTCTTGGTATAGTGTCATCTATTAAATGATAAGTCATGTAAGAGATAAATATAGGTCTGCAATAAATAACTTTTACTCCTGTCTGTGTCTATATATAGTTTCATTCACTAGATTCCTATGTTCACTTTGGATCATAACTTGACTTCTCAGGAAGACCTGCTCCTGGAATGGAGCTTACAAAGGAATTCAATGTACTGGAGGCCCATCTATGGAATTCAATTTCTCTAAATAAGGGTGCGTGACTGCTCTTTTGCCAGCATGCCACTGGCGCCCTGATAATATTAATCAGGAAAAACTCCAGACTACCGGGCAGGGCGCCACTACCAATATGCATAAAATGTTATGACTTGCTTGATAGTTAGTCTGATTCTGACTTTCTCAGGTTGTTACAAAGGACAGGAGACTATAGCTAGGCTCATAACATATGATGGAGTCAAACAGAGGTTATGGGGATTTCATCTTTCTGCAGCTGCAGAACCAGGCAGTATTATTACGGTTGATGGGAAAAAGGTGCTATAAGTTTTTCTTAGAGAGAGAATTACACTCTCCTCCCTCGAGAGAAGCTTGAAATACTCCCCCTCCCTTATTTTAGAAACTACAAGGGATGTGAATACAGGTTCCAAAATAAGAGGGGACGAGAGTGTAATCAAGCCTCTCTCAAGAGAGGGGGTTTTTCTTAAGTGAGAGTGGTACTATTAGATTTAATCATAAATGGTCATGATAGTAATTCCCAGTTTTGAACTAAAGTCTAAAGATGACGTACACCTGATGAAAACTCTAGTTATAGTTATAACATTGAATATGTCTCTTTAAAGTGAACTTGTTTTTAAACTACACAAATAAGACTATATCTACCATTTAATTTTAAAACATTGTAACTTTAACTCAAAAATCTAAGGGGGTTGGTTCCAATTTACTTTAGTGACAAAATTACTTTAGGGAAGCTTATTTACTCTACAACATGTGTCTAGAGAAACCATCCTGCCAAAGTTATGGATAATTAATAGCAATTTGGTATGACTAAGTAACCTAGTGCTTTCGATGTTGGGTTATACTGTCATCCTAATATTCCCTCTTGAATAGATTGGCAGAAAATCAATGGTTTTTGCAATTTGTGCAGATTGGAAAGTTGACTAGTTATACATCTGGAAGGAAGCAATCTGAGCACTTTGGATTAGGCTACATCAAGAGGCAAGCTGCTTTGGAAGGAGACACAGTAATTGTTGGAGACAACATCAGTGGAACAGTGGTGGAAGTACCTTTTCTTTATCAGCAGCGCCCACCATCTGGAAGTTCAACTTCTTGATTCTTTTGGTATGGAGACATCATCATTGTGCTTCAGTACAGTGCTCTAGGAGTGGGCCTCTGCCGGCTTCCCCAGCATGCCACTGGCGCCCTGCCCGGTAGTCTGGAGGTGCTTTCTCCTCGATCTACCATTTTTGTAACAAAAAAAAGTATTGAATTGAGGTTGTTAGGTAGAAGTGAAGAAATGCGTGCACAATACTTGCCCCTTTGGTGTCTTCTAGTTAAATATTATCTAATCACCAAAAGCAAAATCTTCTTTGATAATAATTCATCAGTAGGTGAAGAAAAACCCATTCTCCAAAGCTATGGAACTTATGTTTAGACTTTAGAGCATGGAATCAATGTAATTCCTTTCATATTTGAATTGGTTGAAGTGTGTGCAACATCAAAACCAACCAATAATTTAGATTATTAGGTTCTTTCTTTTTTCTTTTGAGTTGTTAGAGTGTAATTGATTTCAAATTTTATGCGTTGAAAATAATGTTTTTACTATTTTTTAAGACCAACCCAACCCAAGATCTTTAGTTTAAGCTGAGTTTATTTAAGTTTATATTAGCATAAACACTCGAGTGTTAGAGTAAATTTATGAAAACAACTTATATGTATCTAAAGTTGTTTTGAGTTTGATAAATTGTTCAGATTAACTGATAAATAAATGCTTATACTTACATACAAGTTATTATTATAAAGCTTATTTCAACAAAGCTTCTTACATAAGCTTATAAATCAGGGCTTATGTGATGAACAATTTACGCACACACATCCTTTATTTTTTAAACGTTAAGCACAAACATAAGTAACATAGGCTTCCTACCTTCCGTAAACTTTTTAATTCTAAGATATACTAAAAATTACACCAAGGAATAAAAAGAGAAACATTAAACTATGAAACAAGATAACTTATGAATTACCACTAATCGTGTTAATCAACTGATATGAAATTGTTGTAGTTTAAGCAAATATGTTTCGGATTTGATTTTTTAAAAATGCAGGCACATTAAATAGTTGCTAGGAAAGGTTTTTTTTTTTTTTACTATTAGAAGTGATCTTAGCTAACTTGGATATGATTGTCTCGGTGGTGGAAGATAAATCCTCTTTGAATCAAAATGATAGTCTGTGGGTTCACCTAATTGAGCTGGTGATGGAAGACCAATTCCAGGGATCTTTCTGACTGATATAGCACACCCAACTTCTAGAAAGTTCATTACGTGCTGTAATTTTTTTTTTTTGAATTCAAGTAACACACTTCAGAAAAAAAATAGTAAAATAAATTTTAACAACCTCCTGTTATATATTATAATTATAATGATAGTCTCAATCATAATCACTTTCAATCAATTAAAAAGCAATTTAAAAATGATTTTAGTTCTTTATGTGTGTAGTTTATGACTAAATTGCAGATAAAATATGTGTTACCAAAAACATTTAACATGCTTTAAGGCTTAAGACCTTGTATAGTATAGCAGTAAAACTACTACACGTATGTGTAAAGCATGCTTTTAAGCGTATGAAATGATAATATAAAGTATTCCGTATTTACCGAAAGACATGGGAATATTTTCAGTAGTTACTTTATTCTTCTGACTTCTCAAAAGTTTGTGCATTTAGTGGCAGAACCCCACTTGCTACTAAAATAGAATGAAATTGTCTAGTATCCACCCAACTTCAATACACACACAGCTTTTATAGACTTCTCCTAAAACATGAGATCTATGTCTATTTCTGTAGTTCTTGTCTTCATCTTTGTCGTGTCTTTAGATCCAGTTTTCTCACTGAATCTTGCACCCTCTCCTTCACCACCCTCTACCAATGAATCTACATGTCCAGTGTCCATGAAATATGTCCAAACTGTTGCTTGGAACTCCTCTTCCTGCCATAACTTCCAACCTTTGCAATCCAAAAAAGACACACATGAAACAATCTGTTGCCAAAACCTCTTGTACCTCTTTGGCATAGCACTAGCTGAAAATCTCAAGAAAAACTCTCTTTTCCAGCTCCATAACCTCTCCACCTCAATCTCTTGCCTTCAGGATTTCCAATCCAATATCTCTTCAATCTCACTTTCCAATAACCTTGTCAACTCTTGCTTTGAGCCAAGTGAGTTTGTCATCACTCCAAATTTATGTGCCCAGATTCAAACTAAGCAAGATTGGGTTAACAGGGTTGGTTCTGCTAACACAGAACTGGTTAACTCTGCTTGTGCAACAGACCTCACTGATGTTGCTCAGTGCAGAAAGTGTATGGCTGAGGGGGACAAGGTTCAGCAGATTCTGGTTTCCATTGATGGTAATCCTTCACATTCCCAAGATTGCTTTTACTTTCTAGTGCTTTATATTGCTGGAGTTGTGAATAGGTTTGGACCTCAGAGCCAAGGTGTTTTGTCTTGCATTTTTACTTTGTTGGTTAGTTCACATGAGGATTCCAGAGAGGAGCATGACCACCATGTTCTTGTGATTGCTTTAGCAGCTTCATTTGGATTATTTCTGTTCATCTTGTTAGGGTTGTGTTTTTGGTACTACACTAGGTGGGTGAAGAGAAAAAAATTTGAAAATTTGCTGGACTCTGGTGGTGGACCAGAGGAACTAAGGTTTAACCAGAGATTGAGACCGAACACTGGGTTGATTTGGTTCAAGTTTGAGGACCTTGTTAAGGCTACCAACAATTTTTCAGCTGAGAATTTCATTGGGAGAGGCGGGTTTGGGACGGTTTACAAGGGCACTCTACCTGATTGTAAAATTGTCGCAGTGAAAAGGATTGAAGAATCTGATTACCAAGGAGATGCTGATTTCTGCAGAGAGGTGGAGATTGTTAGCAGCTTGAAGCACCGCAATCTGGTGCAGCTAAGAGGGTGTTGTGTTGTTGATGAGGGTGAGAATTCTGAGTATAAAGGAAGGTATTTAGTTCTTGAATACATCCCAAATGGTAGCCTTAAAGACCATCTATTTCCAACAACCATGGATGATCCAAATGCAGTGAAATTGACTTGGCCTCAAAGGAAAAACATAATCTTGGATGTTGCAAACGCGTTGGTTTATTTGCACTATGGAGTTAAACCTGCTATTTATCACAGAGATATCAAACCCACCAATATACTACTTGATGCGGGTATGAGGGCAAAGGTTGCTGATTTTGGGCTAGCTAAACAGAGCAATACTGAAAATAAGTCTTTTCTAAATACAAGAATAGTTGGAACTCATGGATATCTAGCCCCAGAATATGCACTTTATGGTCAGCTAACTGAGAAGACTGATGTGTATAGCTTTGGTGTGGTTGTTTTGGAGGTAATGTGTGGAAGAAAAGCTCTTGAGTTATCAGGAGCACCGACATTCTTGCTCACAGATTGGGTTTGGGCATTAATGAAATCTGGTCACATAGAAGAGGCTTTGGATCCTTCTATGTTAATAGATGGTAACTCTACTAGGAACATAATGGAGAGGTTTTTGCTTGTTGGAATACTATCTTGTCATGTATTGGTTGCTTCAAGACCAACAATTTTGGAAGCTTTGAAGATGTTAGAAGGGGATATTGAGGTTCCACCAATTCCAGATAGGCCAATGACTCTAGGGAATTATATGTTTTCAAAGGGTGATTGTTTGGGGATGAGCTCAGATTGTGATGTTAATGGTTGTAGAATCCACCCTTGATGAATTTGACAAGAACAAGTTGAGGGAAACTGTGTTCATGAATTTTTTTATTTTTTATATTAAAAACAAATTGATTTTTATGGATGAGATCCTATGCAATTTTCTAGAATTCAGATTTACTGTTGTTGACTGCAAGCCGTTCGATTAAGATTCGACAGATCATGTATTTATATTTTATTTACTGAGATCAAATATGAACAATCCAATCTAAATGCAATGACTTATATTGAGTGGCTGCCTCAAAAATAACTGCAGTTTATGCTTAAACATTAACAAATTTGATAAGAGTACATGACTATACAATTATACAGGATAAGGTCATAACTCATAATGCAGGTCTCTGTAAGTGTGCTGTAAGAATTCATTGCAATCCAATATAAAGTTGTTGGAGGCCAATTAAAAGTTGGATAGGTTGCATGTCTTTATTGACCATTGATTCAATGTTGAATCCTGTCTTCTTTGTCAAAACCTGCCTTCTTTGAAGCTAGATCCTTTTTTTTTTGACTCTGGTTGAATTACAGCTCTCAAGGGTAAAATTAAAGCACTGTGAGATAGCGATAACGAATATTAATACATTTTATAAAAAGCCCAAAAATATTAATAGTGGTTTATATTCTCCTACTTAGGGAACGCTAATTGAATGATTAGCTAGAAAAAATAATTATTTAATCAAGCAAAAAAGCTATCATGCTACCCATTAAGTATGAATATCTAGCATGTTTCATCAAGCAAGATAGCTTGCATGCTCTTCCAAGCATGAATAAAACCACCTGGCACCAGGAAATAATTTTACAAAATAATATCCATATGTGCGTACCTCAACAATCATTTTAAGTTTATCATATTTAATCATCAATGGATAATTTATCAAATACGAACATTCCCACTAACCAAATGCAGACAAAATACTCAGTACACTCATATTCTTAACATATGAAGACTCTAAACTTGGGTCCCTTGGTCAATTGATTGAATAAGATATGAATATGTCAACTCATTATGCTGATCCTTGACTTTCAAAACACATTTGACATCAAATGTTTATATACCAAAGGGTCGTGCAATTTGAACCGGTGAGATTGACATTCAATCCACATCTGCATTTTCTGGAATTTTTATACCGTCAGTAAGGTGTATTGCTACAAAATTAGCAACTGTTTCCGGTAACAGTTTTTGTAACTTTACACATTAATAATGATTTTAGACATATATCAATTGAATGCCGACCGTGTGCTGCGGTTTATAAATAATTTTCCTATATCAAATATTAAGAACATTGTAGTATCACAATTACAACACTAATTTCCTATATTTAATTTAGTGCAGACTAGCTTGTTAGTGTTGTTTTACTTACTTATTTCAGAATTCATATTTTTCCTTCATGGGGTTGCCATCACTTCCTTAGTATATTTGGGTGAGGAGTTACCCTCTTGGCCATTTGAGCCTAGTGTTTAGTGTTTGTTTGAGGCTTAGCCCGTCATGTAATAGAAAAAAATAAAACACTAATTTCCAATGTTGTACCATTAATACCTCCAATATGAAATCTTGTGACAAGTTTCATTATTAATAACTAAGTTAAGCAAATTATTTCTCTTAACCAATGTATATCCAAATCGATAATCACGAGATTAATTTTTTCTCATACTATTAACACGCTATGTGATAGAGGTTGATGACTGAATTTTTATTTATTTATAAGAGTTGAAAATCAAACTTCTAATGATTTACTTAAGTGACGAACTAGTACGATAAACCGTATCGTTAACACATTGAGTATAATACATTAACACAATATGCAACAAAATACATACTTTTGAATATGATCTAATTCTAAAAGAACCCAAATTCAATATCTCCCCTCCACTTCCCTGTACTCATTCTCTCCTGTCAGGTGGGTCGCTCTGCGCCTCACAGCCTTCTCCACTTCACATGGCGGAAACCGCCGCTACACATCTCAATACCTCACCATTCCTCTCGATTTTGACAGGTGATTCCTCCTTCTTTCCACTCCGTGATTCACATATTTTGTTCCATTTCAACTGTTGTGGAGTGGGGAATCACGCAGCAAAATGTGATTTTGAATTTTGTAGTTTACTTTTTGTTTTGTTTTGAATTTCTTTTAATATGGATGAGCTTAGTTGATAGCAAGACCCATGTTATAATGAATTTCATTTTGGTAAATGGACTTGCAATTTGGAACTAGTCTATGAAGCATTTATGTGATGTAGGACCTTTAGAAATAGTCTATGAAGAGTTTCTGTGATGTAGTAGAACCTTTAGAACTAGTCCATGAAGAAGCTTTATTGTGGCACACAGAATCATGCCGTTTCTGCTTCAAACAGTTTTTCAAACATAGGGTGACCATCAATGAGTCAATTAAATTCTACCCCAGTATATTATATATACTACATATATATGCTTATCAAAAAAAAAAAAAATATACTACATATATATAGTCAAAGTTCGTTAAGTCCAGTCACCCTACGACTATTTTCAGATTCAAAATTTAGTCAAAGTTAGTTAAGTCTCTTCATCCCTCCCCCATGGTGTGTTGTGTGGAGACCAAACATGATAATTCTTCCCTCGCACTCGTGCTGCATTGCCAACTGAGCTACCTCTTGTGTTGACCAACCCTGAACCTTGGTATGGTTAAGCAATGATTGAAGAGTGTTTCTATCTATGCATTAACTGTTCATAAGCCATTCTCCACTACATGCATAAATAGAGCAAAAACATGTAGCTTCAACACCAAGAGTTATGCACTATATGGAGTCCATTTTTGTGTTTCTTCTGATCTTTGTTGTGTCTCCAGATCTAGGCTCAGCTGCACCCTCACCCTCTACCAATAACTCTATGTGTCCAGTGTCCATGAATTATGTGTTAACAGTCCCTTGGAACACCTCTACCTGCCAAAACTTCCAACCCTTCCCATCCAAAAACCAAACACAGACAAGCCAATGTTGCCAAACCCTCTTGTCCCTCTTTGGCATAGCACTAGCAGAAAACCTCAAGAGAAACTCCCTTTTCCAACTCCCCAACCTCCCTACCTCTATCTCATGCCTTCAAGACTTCCAATTCAAACTCAATTCCCTCTCACTTCCCAAAACCCTTGCTTCCTCCTGCTTTGACCCACTTCAATTTGTCATCACTCCCAACATCTGTGCTCATATTCAATCCAAGCAAGATTGGCTCAACAGGCTTGGTCCAGATAACATAGCACTGGTTAACACTGCCTGTAAACCAGACCTCAATGTTCTCACCAATTGCGGCGCGTGTGTGGATGAAGGGCTCAAGGTTCTGCAGAAGCTCACTGCCATGGATGGGAACACTTCCCATTCCAATGATTGCTTTTACTTCACAATACTTTATATTGCTGGAGTTGTGAATGAGTTTGGGCCTGAAAGCACAGGGACTATGTCTTGCGCTTTGGAATTGCCTCTTAATTCTGATTTAAGTTCCAGAAACAAGAGCCATTATCATCTTGCTCTTGTGTTTGGGTTAACTGGAGCTTCAGTTTCCTTCCTGGTTATCATGTTTGGGTTTTGTTTTTGGTACACTAAATGGATGAAGAGGAACAAAATTGAAAATTTGCAAACCTTTGCTAATGATCTAGAGGAACAAAGGTCCAACTTTAGATTGAGACCACAGACAGGGTCCATTTGGTTCAAGTTTGAAGATCTTGACAAGGCCACTAACAAGTTTTCACCTCAGAATTTCATTGGTAAAGGTGGATTTGGGTCAGTTTACAAGGGCATTCTGCCTGATTGTGAAATTGTCGCAGTGAAAAGGATTGAAGAATCTGATTTTCAAGGAGATGCTGAATTCTACAGAGAGGTGGAGATTGTTAGCAGCTTGAAGCACCGCAATCTGGTGCCGCTAAGAGGGTGTTGTGTGGTTGATGAAGATGATAATCATGAGTACGGAAGGAAAACAAGGTATCTTGTTCATGATTATATGTCCAATGGTAGCCTTGAAGACCATCTCTTTCCACACTTGGACAGTGAAAATGAAAAGAAAACTCTGACATGGCCTCAAAGAAAAAGCATAATCTTGGATGTGGCAAATGGGTTGGTTTATTTGCACTGTGGAGTTAAACCTGCTATTTATCACAGAGATATCAAGCCCACCAATATATTACTTGATGCATGTATGAGGGCAAGGGTTGCTGATTTTGGACTGGCCAAACAGAGCAGTGAAAGCAGGTCTCAGCTAAATACTAGAATAGCAGGAACTCATGGATATTTAGCCCCAGAATATGCATTGTATGGTCAGTTAACTGAGAAGAGTGATGTCTATAGTTTTGGTGTGGTTATTTTGGAAATAGTGTGTGGAAGAAAAGCTCTTCAGTTGTCTTCATCTGGTACACCAGCTTTCTTGATCACAGATTGGGTTTGGTCATTGATGAAATCTGGTCACATAGAAGAGGCTTTGGATGCTTCTCTCATGATAGATGGAAATTCCTCATCTAGAAACATAATGGAGAGATTTTTGTTGGTTGGAATTCTTTGTTCTCATTTAATGGTTGCTTCCAGGCCAACTACTTTGGAGGTTTTGAAGATGTTAGAAGGGGACCTTGAGGTTCCATCAATTCCTGATAGGCCAATGACTCTTGGGCAACACATGTTTTCCAATGCTGATTCAACAGAATGGTGAAAAACAAGATGTAATGGTTGCTAGCAATCAAATTAAATTGTGACCCTAATAAGTGAATTTTACTTGCAAAGTAAGACTTCAAATTACATTATTACCACCTTGTGAATGACACTGTTTAATTACCACTCTTGAACGGATTTCAGTTACCTACAGTGAAGGATACCTTACATTCACTCATTTATGATATCTGAACTTTACAATAGAGATCGATCGTCTCATATTTTTTATTAAGATTGGACGGTAGAAATATCATAAAATTTAAGTGCTCCCGATAAAAAATAACATGACTCTTTATTTGTTGCGTGAATGTAGGAATTTATGAGTGTAATAGCGAACCAAATCAATCAATAATATGTGTTTGGTTTCGTGTTTGGGATTTGTAAAATCACTTCTCATATTTGGGATGTGATAATATGTGCCACTTTTTTTTAGTCATTTTTGTGATCAATTTTAAGCGAGGAAAAGAAATAAATAAAAAAGAAAAAGAGACGCCAGATTTTTAACGTGGAAAACCCTCTCACAATTCTTACAATGAAAAATAAATATGAGAATTGTGAGAGGTAAAAACCACGGGACCTAGTCCAGAAAAAAATATCCACTATAAAAATCATAAGTACAACTGTACAAGTATTCTCAAACAACAACAACAACAAAAAAATGCTAGCTTGAGCGTCTTCAGTATATTCCTCAGCCAGCTTTGCTTTTCTACTGAAACTTGAGATCATCATGAATCTTCTGTCATTAAAAAAGTAAGGGAGTTAGAAAGAATAAAAGTAGAATGAATCTATTAATTGAAATTGAGAAAAGAAATGGTTAATTATAAGTGTGTAGAAATAGGATAAAAGAAAAAGTTGAGTAAAAGAAAATTATAAATCAATGAACCTGTCCAGCATCTCCACAGAGAAAATAGGTTGTTTCAGCTACTTGTGCACAGCAACTGGACCCTTTGTAACATTATTGTGGAACTAGCTCACCCAACATCCATAGCGTCCGGTGTTCTGAAAAACAACACAAGAATTATGAGAAATGTTCAGTATGTAAACAAAATCCAAACTAAACACTAATGAAACTTAAAAACGAAAAAAATATTTAAAACTTAACACCCTAAACCCCCCACTACCACAACATGGCAAGCAAACAAAAATACAAAGACAAAAAAAATCCTCACCAACATGCCCATCCATGAAATTAGGAAATGCACTAATAAACAAACCTCCATAGTAAAGGCTAAAAGATAGAAAACTCAAATTAAATGTTAGGTGCAAAGCTAAATTAGGAGTGTGCTCAAGCAAGAAAAACAAAACAAACCCAGGGACACACACAAATGGAAAACCTTTATACACCTAAGCAACTTTTCTTTCATTGAATTTCTTCACTGCCAAAGAAGGAGCACAAATCCTACATGGGGTCCCGGGATGTGGTGATGGTAATTGCCTCCCCACTTTTTCAACCGTTGAGTTTCTTAGACGTACTCATGCCTCATTGGCAGCGGAGTAGAGCCCCTTTTTGTCACGTCTTTTATAAGTAATTTAAATAACACCATTGACGGGTCAACACTTATTAATGTTAGGGATTTCTTCTGCCTCACTCGTGTCCTTCAACGTTTTTATTATTTTTGACAATCAGTCGGCAGCGGGAACAAACACACAATCCTCTGACAGAAGTAGCATGTCCATACCGACTGAGCACTCACCTTGGCAGCGGGATCGAACACACACTCATTTGATAGAAGTAGCCCGTCCTTACCAAGGCGAGGCAAGCAACATAGTGAAGCTTATGGCTTATGCATGCCCTTCAGATATTTTTATGAAGCTCAATTTGTCTAAGACCGAGGAGTTACATCAGAGCACCCTTTTAGGTATTATGTGTCAACTAACATCTTTGATGAATATTCAAATACCGTTTAGACGTTTATTAATTTATGTAGTAGAATTTAGTGCTCAATCAAGGCAAATAATGAAATGCAACTACTAGAATATTGCTCAAGTAAATATAAAAGCAACACATTTGATACAACCCCACAAGAGTACTGCTTGCCATATTGACAAGAGACACACTGACATATTTAACAACGCTCCCAACCCTTAAAAAACAGTTTTCACTAATAACCAAAACTAAAAAGGTTTAAAACTAGTACATACTCACATTCATTTCATAGGCATGCAAAAACTCTCTACTAATCACTCTTTCTTTTACTGACTCTACCAACACAGGCAAAATAAAATAAGACCAAAACTCAATAAAAAGAAACACAAAACATGCCGCCAAAACATTAAAACACACAACAACAGAACACAACACATGCAATTAAACCATTAAAATTGAAAGAAAAAAAAAACAGCAAAGGTAAAGAAAACTCCCCTATCATCAGCAGAGTAGGAGGACCAGCCTCAGAACATGGAGAAGGATGAAAAGGATGAAAGCATGGACTCCAAAAATGATATAGTCGGGGTGGAGGTCGCCTTTTTTCTATAAAATATTATAAAAAAAAAGAGTTAAAGAGGAAACGTACGTAATAGCAATACTAATCACTAGATATTATAATTTAAAATTGAGAAACTAACGATTTTTTGTCGTGGTTGTCGTCATCAGGGATGAAAACGTAATCCTCCATTATAGTAGGCAATGCTGGCCTCCAACGTGAACGACACCGACTAGGCTGAGGAAGTGGCAGAGGGTTAGCCACCACCTTGGATGGCGGAGCAGCCACCTTAGATGGCGGGGTAGCGGCGCAGCTGCGGCGGCTGCGACAAGATGGTAAACACTTCCGGGCCATGATGGTTGAGGTTGTTTGAGCTGTTAAACCAAAAAATCAAAACTAAATAAATAATTGAGTTATTTGAATATCAAAAATTGAATAAATGGATTTATTTATTTTGAAACTAATCTAATCTAATCACATATATAAGGTAGTTAAAAGAATCCTATGTGTACCGTATTAAACCCAAGAAAAATTTACCATTCTGAACAGTTAATGAGGGCAATTTCAAAACCCAACAAAACCGGCACATAACTAATTTAGGGTTAGGGTTAACATATGGCTTCATACAAGTTGACTACGGAAAAAACTTACATTAAGTTTCTTATGTTTATTTTATCAAGTTCTCTATTGAATCATTGACAAGTGGACTTTCTTTCTAAAAATAAATGATAGTATTTATTAAGATTGAATTGTTTAATTTTAAAAAATTAGACACATGTCACTATATGATTGAAGAACTTGATAGATTGGATTTAAAGAATTTGATGCAATAAATGGATTTATTTATTCCAAAACTAATCTAATCCAATCACAAATATAAGGCGATTAAAAGAATCCTACGGATCACTGTTCCGGATTAAACATAACAATAATTTATCATTCTGAACAAGTTAATGAGGGAAATTGCAAAACAGATTAATTTGTGATTAAATGAGAAATTAATTTAGGGTTAACATATGGCATCATACAATTTGACTACAAATAATAGAAGAAAAATTAAGTCTTTTTATCAGGGAAAAACACATGATCATGTAGCAGACATCGACCCAGAAAAGCAAAAAATCAATTGGTGGATGCCCATATGAATTTTTTTAACGTAACCAAACAAATATACTCAATCAATGCGATTTCAATTCGGAAATTCTGCAAATAGAGAAAAAAGGGGTTAAAGGTCGTCAATGAGTTTGTAAACGAGTTTACGAAAAATAACCGCGGTTATTTATACAAAAAAGGGTTCAATATTATTTTTCGTCAGAATACTAAAATCAAACTCGCTTACAAATTCAGGGACTAATTTGACCATTAACTCAAGGAAAAAAAAAACGAAGAAACCCCATTTATGGCATAAAACCGAATTCAGAATCAAAAAGAAAAAGTAAATACAATAAGGAAACAATGATCATACAAGTTTTTTTTTGAAAGTGTGATCATACAATTAAGTCTTTTTATAACGGAAACACACATGATCATGTAAAAGACATCGACACAGTAAAGGAAAAAAATAAAATTCAATTAGATACCCATATGAAAAATACGAGAATTTTGAAGCAAACAATGTACCTGAATTGCACGAGAGAGACTGAGAAGAAAGGAAGGAAAGTAGAAGCAACGTGCCCTCACTGCCCTGTCCCTAATTATAATGTAATTCTTTAATCAAATCCATATATAGTCAATTTTCGGAATAAAATCAGATATTTTGATTTGTATATCAAAAAAGATTTGATCCAAACTTTAATTTCAAAATTTTCAAATGACTTTTGCACGTCATCACAATTGGGTCACATCTTCAACTGGGAAAAAAGAAGAAGCTAAAATTCAATATTTTTCATAAAATTTTCAATTGAAATTTCCCCACAATTCAAAATTTAAATGGAAAAAAGGTCACTCAACATTTAAAAATACTCACAGAGCCCACGCTCCTCTATCTCACTATCTTCTCAGATATTTGCCTAAAGTAAATAAACAAACTCCATATATATATGCATAGAAACAATTATGTTAAGAGAATCAATTTTGGTAACAAAACATTCAAATTTTGAATGCAGTAGTACTAATGTCGATAGCATCAGCTTCAAATTTGTTCCCAATACCATTTCAAAATAAAAAAAATTGTTCCCAATACAAGCGGTTAAATCCTAGTGAACGAACTAATTTACGCTGTAAAAAAAAACTAATTTACTAACAATTAATAACTAACATTACAGTTTTCTGATGTATAAAAAAAAAATAACTAACATTACTTTCAAAAAAATAACTGACATTTACTTTCAAAAAAAAACTAACATTTGCCTATTAAAAAAAAACCAACAACCGGGTTCATGTTCTTCTTCTTTTTAAAAAAAAAATATTTCATCGTTTTGTAATGTTATCTCAACCTTTTATTGTTACAATTATTACTATGTTTGTGAATTAAAATTACATTCATTCCGTGAATGATGATTGGAGAAAAGGTTGCTACATTAGGCGTTGGATTTCCTCTTTGATTACCTTTTGCTTTCAGCGCATGATTAACTTTACGGCTCGTTTGATTGTCAGGATAAGATAAGAGCAGGATAGGATAAATGATAGGATAAAGACATGATATGATAAGCGTTTGAGGTGGACAAGATATTTATAGGATATGATAGAATCAATGAAAAATATATCAAATTTTCCTTTGAAATAAAAAATTCATAATATTCATAAACTGATATCCTATCATTTCAGGATAATTTCTATCATAACTCCCCCTCATGATAACTCCTACACATGATATACATGATAGGATAAGGGACATGATAGTGTTATCCTATCCTGCTGGCGCAACAAACAACATATTACAGCAGGATATGATTACTGCATTCATATCATGTCTGCGTATCCTCCCCACCAAACGGACCCTTAAAGGATTCTATTAGAAGTGTTATTGTAGATTCCTGCTTTCAGGTCATGGATAATGGGAGGGAGGACGTTACCAGAAAAGTATACGCCCACCCTTTACAAATTTTTTATGTTCAAATCGCTGCTGTATGCATCCTTGCTTATGCATTATCCCAAGATATTGAATCCAAGCTCTACTCGCGCGCGCCTCTGGTGGGCATCCTAGGAAGTCACAATAAAACCTATATCGAATCCTGATTTCTGCTTAAACTCATTATATATATTGAAGAAGGGTTATCTCCGCACTAGGAGTTGTAGCATTAGGGAGAACTATTGAATATTCCCTTGCTCTTGCACTGTTTGATTCATTCTGAACTTGAACGTTACTTTTGATTCATTCTCATTTTTTTAACTGATATTAGCAAAAATATGGCAAGGGTCTTGAAGGATGCTTAAGGATCTCTGAATCTGATGATATATAATGATAGTCCTTCATATACAAATTTGCTCTTTTTAAGACTTTCTGTTTGTTTTTTAATTTTGATTTGATATTGTTGTTGAGTCATAGATTTTGTGGATTGTAGTTGGGAGGAGTAACGCGGCTCAGATATTTCTGCAATCATCAACAGGTAATAGAGTTTGATATGTGTACAGTAATTAGCATCAATACATATTCAATGATTCATTGACTTCAATGCATATGATTTTGACAATGCTTGCTTTTGAATGTGATATAGTGATACAGCGGAAGTCGTACTAGGATTGCAAGCGCAAATCCTAAGGAAAAGGTTTCTGGAATCCACCAGAAAGGAAATTAGCAAGCGCTAAAACCCTAGAAAATACACTGGAATCCACCAGAGAAGAAGAGAAAACTCTTAAATTTTATTATCAATCAAAACTCAATAGGTTATGCCTTACAAGTGCTTAAATAGGAAAAGAAAATATCTTAATAGAAAAATAAATAATATCCTAAAAGATCCTAATTGAAAATAAAAGATCCTAATTGAAAATAAATAAGTTCTTAAAAAAAATAATTAAGATCCTAAAAGATCATAATTACAAATAAGTAAAATTACTAAAATACTAAAATTATCTTAAAAAGCTCCTACATCAGTCTCCTCTTCTTGTAAAGAACTCGACCTCGAGTTCACATCACGATAAAGGACTTCAGTTGCCTCAAAATACCAGGATCAAAAGGCTTCCAAATTAAACCAAGGAGAGTAAGTGTTGAATATCTAATAAAAGCACATGGAAAAGAGTGTGGAGACTCCTGTTTAGAAACACTAGCATCCATCTTGTTGATGCCAAGATCAAATTGTTTTCGCCAAATACCATGAAATTGAAGGAGTGTGATTTCTGGATGAACTAGCCGTGATTGAAACAACTTCCAGTGGCATGGAATAAATTGTCTGAATTGCGAGTTAGACAAGTTGGATTGCAGCTCCTTTTTCTCAGGCATATTACCAAACAAATGGGGTGCAAACTTGGGAACAAGGACATATCGAACCTGAGGCACAACCATAAGTGTTAGATTGTAAGGTGTGAACACTGCCTCGATGCCCAAATTGACAGAGGTGTCTGGCTCAGATATAACATGGGGAACAACCTCTAAGATGTCATCAGATCCATATAAAAGAGAACTGTGTGTTGGTGTTGGTGTGCTCTCGCTGCACAAATCATCCATCAACGTTTTTGCCTCATCTTCCAGGCCAACAACGGAGGATGGCGCAAATGAAATTTGAGAATCAGATTCCGAAGAAGTTGCGTACATAGGTCTTGTAGAGGGACATGAATTTGAAGTAGGTTTTGGTAGGGGTAATGGTAAGGAAATTGGACCTGCAATCGGTGATATGTTGGGGTAAGGATTGATAAGGTTTGGAGCAGCAGGTTGGGGGTGTGGAGTTTCGGTGGTTTTAGAGGTTGGGTACTGAACTTGGTAATAAGGATGAGATACGGATGGTAAATGCAAAGATTGGGAAGGTAAAGATATAGCGGAACGATTGTTGTTGTTGTCGCGCGGAAACCTATGTGGGTTCCCTCTCCTGTCTCGTCGCCGGTTACCGTTGTTGGTATTGTTGATCTGCGTCGTTAAAGCCGCCGTGAACGTCGCCATATGTTGTATCATCTGTTGTGTCATATGTTGCGTAATAGCAGTTAGGGCCGCGGTAAGAGCCACGGTAACATCCTTCAGGTCTGCTTTGGTCATTGGTTGATCTTCCATGGTTGATCAAGCAAAGAAAAGAGACAGGAGAAAGCCTGCTCTGATGCCACTTGATACAGCGGAAGTCGTACTAGGATTGCAAGCGCAAATCCTAAGGAAAAGGTTTCTGGAATCCACCAGAAAGGAAATTAGCAAGCGCTAAAACCCTAGAAAATACACTGGAATCCACCAGAGAAGAAGAGAAAACTCTTAAATTTTATTATCAATCAAAACTCAATAGGTTATGCCTTACAAGTGCTTAAATAGGAAAAGAAAATATCTTAATAGAAAAATAAATAATATCCTAAAAGATCCTAATTGAAAATAAAAGATCCTAATTGAAAATAAATAAGTTCCTAACAAAAAATAATTAAGATCCTAAAAGATCCTAATTACAAATAAGTAAAATTACTAAAATACTAAAATTATCTTAAAAAGCTCCTACATCATATAGGTGGAGTGTGATGTGTACAGAGGTTTTTTTTTTGAAAGGCATGTGTACAGAGGTTGTGCAGCAAATATGAATTCTCTGGTCAAGGGAAGAACAACTTGAAAAAATAGGATTACTTGAACCTAACGGTATAATTACTGTTGTAAAAAATAAAATAAAATGGAAGAAGTTTATCAAATCATCCTTGAAAACTGTGTTTTGAATTTTGGAGTGTTATCCTCTCTTAGTTTGTGCTTAATGTTATCTATGATGTTATGGTTTTATTTATTATATATATTATGAGCATGATTGGAGTCATATAGAGTCAACGACTTTTAAAATGGACTGAATGAGGTTGCTCTAAAGTCTATAGTTGCATTGTTGAATGTTGGTCTATGCATTTTATTTCCTGATATCTATGTTAGTTAGCTTTCTGCTACATCAAGAAAAAATATATACAAATGACTGGCATTATTCCATCAAATACACTAGGTTGGCTTTTATATCCTTTTCCTTGCAACCCATTAATCATATAGCATTATGAATCTAATCATGATCGGTTCATTTCTTTCTTTCTTTTAATTTTGTCCTGCTCAATTATGGGTGCGTGCTGGAGGTTGTGATTTGTTTCTTCCAATTATGAAAATTGTAAGTGTTTTGAATTTTGGAATGTTATCCTCTCTTGACTCCAGCTTAATGTTATCTATGATGTTATGTTGATCTTCATCCTCTCTTTAAGATGGACTTGATTACAGCTTCTGCCTTGGTGTTGGTATCTATAAATGAGATTGCTCGAAAATTGTGGTCTATCAGTCTATGCATGCATCTTATATCTGTACTACAAATGTGCTTATTGTTTTTATTGTGACAGCATCCTGATGGAATTTTGAAGATGAAGAAACTAAGAAAAGATGTCCTCAAAGCAATTGCAAGAATCTGGCATTGAAGTCAATGAAACCGATGAGAGAGACACTTAAGCAGAAGATAATTAAGTCCATCAACTGGATTGTGGAGCAATGGAACGGGACTCTTTTAAAGGTGAAAAATGGAGCAATGGAGCTGATATGACTGTGTAAGGAGAATTAGTAGACCAGCAAAAGATGTTTGCAGCGTGCTAGGATGAACTGTGGGAATTTATCAATAGGATGATTTATTTATTAAATCTTTGTATCAGGATGATTTATGGTATGCAAAAAGCAACATGGTTTTATGGTTATCTTATGGTGTATTTTCCAAAAGAAAAAAAAGAGCCATTCCATTATGAGGATGAGTGGTATCTTGTTTATGATTATATGCCGAATGGTAGCCTTGAAGACCATCTCTTTCCACACTTGGACAGTGAAAATGGAAAGAAAACTCTGACATGGTCTCAAAGAAAAAGCATAATCTTGGATGTAGCAAATGGGTTGGTTTATTTGCACTGTGGAGTTAAACCTGCTATTTATCACAGAGATATCAAGCCCACCAATATATTACTTGATGCATGTATGAGAGCAAGGGTTGCTGATTTTGGACTAGCCAAACAGAGCAGTGAAAGCAGGTCTCAGCTAAATACTAGAATAGCAGGAACTCATGGATATTTAGCCCCAGAATATGCATTGTATGGTCAGTTAACTGAGAAGAGTGATGTCTATAGTTTTGGTGTGGTTATTTTGGAAATAGTGTGTGGAAGAAAAGCTCTTCAGTTGTCTTCATCTGGTACACCAGCTTTCTTGATCACAGATTGGGTTTGGTCATTGATGAAATCTGGTCACATAGAAGAGGCTTTGGATGCTTCTCTCATGATAGATGGAAATTCCTCATCTAGAAACATAATGGAGAGATTTTTGTTGGTTGGAATTCTTTGTTCTCATTTAATGGTTGCTTCCAGGCCAACTACTTTGGAGGTTTTGAAGATGTTAGAAGGGGACCTTGAGGTTCCACCAATTCCTGATAGGCCAATGACTCTTGGGCAACACATGTTTTCCAATGCTGATTCAACAGAATGGTGAAAAACAAGATGTAATGGTTGCTAGCAATCAAATTAAATTGTGACCCTAATAAGTGAATTTTACTTGCAAAGTAAGACTTCAAATTACATTATTACCACCTTGTGAATGACACTGTTTAATTACCACTCGAAGGATACCTTACATTCACTCATTTATGATATCTGAATTTTACAATAGAGATCGATCGTCTCATATTTTTTATTAAGATTGGACGGTAGAAATATCATAAAATTTAAGTGCTCCCGATAAAAAATAACATGACTATTTATTTGTTGTGTGGATGTAGGAATTTATGAGTGTAATAGCGAACCAAATCAATCAATAATATGTGTTTGGTTTCATGTTTGGGATTTGTAAAATCAATTCCCATATTTGGGATGCGATAATATGTGCCACTTTTTTTAGTCATTTTTGTGATCAATTTTAAGCGAGGAAAAGAAATAAATAAAAAAAAAAAGAGACGCCAGATTTTTAACGTGGAAAACCCTCTCACAATTCTCACAATGAAAAATAAATATGAGAATTGTGAGAGGTAAAAACCACGGGACCTAGTCCAGAAAAAAATATCCACTATAAAAATCATAAGTACAACTGTACAAGTATTCTCAAACAACAACAACAAAAAATTGCTAGCTTGAGCGTCTTCAGGCGATTCCTCAGCCAGCTTTGCTTTTCTACTGAAACTTGAGATCATCATGAATCTTCTGTGATTAAAAAAGTAAGGGAGTTAGAAAGAATAAAAGTAGAATGAATCTATTAATTGAAATTGAGAAAAGAAATGGTTAATTATAAGTGTGTAGAAATAGGATAAAAGAAAAAGTTGAGTAAAAGAAAATTATAAATCAATGAACCTGTCCAGCATCTCCACAGAGAAAATAGGTTGTTTCAGCTACTTTGGCACAGCAACTGGACCCTTTGTAACATTATTGTGGAACTAGCTCACCCAACATCCATAGCGTCCGGTGTTCTGAAAAACAACACAAGAATTATGAGAAATGTTTAGTATCTAAACAAAATCCAAACTAAACACTAATGAAACTTAAAAACGAAAAAAATATTTAAAACTTACACCCTAAACCCCCCACTACCACAACATGGCAAGCAAACAAAAATACAAAGAAAAAAAAAAATCCTCACCAACATGCCCATCCATGAAATTAGGAAATGCACTAATAAACAAACCTTCCATAGTAAAGGGTAAAAGATAGAAAACTCAAATTAAATGTTAGGTGCAAAGCTAAATTAGGAGTGTGCTCAAGCAAGAAAAACAAAACAAACCCAGGGACACACACAAATGGAAAACCTTTATACACCTAAGCAACTTTTCTTTCATTGAATTTCTTCACTGCCAAAGAAGGAGCACAAATCCTACATGGGGTCCCGGGATGTGGTGATGGTAATTGCCTCCCCACTTTTTCAACCGTTGAGTTTCTTAGACGTACTCATGCCTCATTGGCAGCGGAGTAGAGCCCCTTTTTGTCACATCTTTTATAAGTAATCTGAATAACATCATTGATGGGTCAACACTTATTAATATTAGGGATTTCTTCTGCCTCACTCATGTCCTTCGACGTTTTTATTATTTTTGTCAATCAGTCGGCAGCGGGAACAAACACACAATCCTCTGACAGAAGTAGCCTGTCCATACCGACCGAGCACTCACCTTGGCAGCGGGATCGAACACACACTCATTTGATAGAAGTAGCCCGTCCTTACCAAGGTGAGGCAAGCAACATAGTGAAGCTTATGGCTTATGCATGCCCTTCAGATATTTTTATGAAGCTCAATTTGTCTAAGACCGAAGAGTTACATCAGAGCACCCTTTTAAGTTATTATGTGTCAACTATCACATCTTTGATGAATATTCAAATACCGTTTAGACGTTTATTAATTTATGTAGTAGAATTTAGTGTTCAATCAAGGCAAATAATGAAATGCAACTACTAGAATATTGCTCAAGTAAATATAAAAGCAACACATTTGATACAGCCCCACAAGAGTACTGCTTGCCATATTGACAAGAGACACACTGACATATTTAACAACGCACCCAACACTTAAACACAGTTTTCACTAATAATAACCAAAACTAAAAAGGTTTAAAACTAGTACATATTCACATTCATTTCATAGGCATGCAAAAACTCTCTACTAATCACTCTTTCTTTTACTAACTCTACTAACACAAGCAAAATAAAATAAGACCAAAACTAAAAAAAAAGAAACACAAAACATGCAGCCAAAGCATTAAAACACACAACAGAACACAACACATGCAATTAAACCATTAAAATTGAAAGGAAAAAAAACAGCAAAGGTAAAGAAAACTCCCCTATCTTCAGCAGAGTAGGAGGACCAGTCTCAGAACATGGAGAAGGATGAAAAGGATGAAAGCATGGACTCCAAAAATGATATAGTCGGGGTGGATGTCTCTTTTTTCCTATAAAATATTATAAAAAAAAAAGAGTTAAAGCGGAAACGTCAGTAATAGCAATACTAATCACTAGATATTATAATTTAAAATTGAGAAACTAACGATTTTTTGTTGTGGTCGTCGTCATCAGGGATGAAAACGTAATCCTCCATTATAGTAGGCAGTGCTGGCCTCCAACGTGAACGACGCCGACTAGGCTGAGGGAGCGGCGGAGGGTTAGCCACCACCTTGGATGACGGAGTAGCCACCTTGGATGGTGGGGTAGCGGCGCAGCTGCGGTGGCTGCGACAGGATGGTAAACACTTCCGGGCCATGATGGTTGAGGTTGTTTGAGCTGTTAAACCAAAAAAATCAAAACTAAATAAATAACTGAGTTATTTGATATCAAAAATTGAATAAATGGTTGGTTGGTTGTACTAGCAGTCATTTTGTTTTAGCAACTTGCTTGTAATCTTGCTATTAAACTGGTTGAGGTCCAATTTCTAAAATATCAAAATAAAATTAATAAACTGATTAATTTAATAAATAATTGAGTTATTTGAATACCAAAAATTGAATAAATGGATTTATTTATTCCGAAACTAATCTAATCTAATCATAAATATAAGGCAGTTAAAAGAATCCTACGTATCACTGTTCTGGATTAAACATAACAATAGTTTATCATTCTAAACAAGTTAATGAGGGCAATTCCAAAAGAGATTAATTTTGTGATTAAATGAGAAATTAATTTAGGGTTAACATATGGCATCATACAAGTTGACTACAAATAATAGAAGAAAAAAATAAGTCTTTTTATCACGAAAAAAACATGATGACCCAGAAAAGCAAAAAATAAATTGCTGGATACCCATATGAAATTTTTTAACGTAACCAAACAAATATATTCAATCAATGCGATTTCAATTCGGGAATTTTGTAAATAGAAGAAAAAAAAAAACAACCAAAAAGAAACCAAGAAACCCCAATTTCGGCATAAAATCTAATTCAGAATCAAAAAGAAAAAGTAAATACAATAAAGGAACAGTGATCATTGACGGCAAATAATAGAAGAAAAAATTAAGTCTTCTTATAACGGTAAGACACATGATAGCAAACATCAGTAAAAGGAAAAGAAATCAATTAGATGCCCATATGAAAAATTAACGTAATCTAACAAATGTACTCAATCAATGCGATATCATTTTATGCTAAAAAGTAAGTCTTTTTATCACGGAAACACATGATCATGTGATCGACCAGAAAAGCAAAAAATCAATTGGTGGATACCCATATGAAAAATTAACGTAATCCAACAAGAGATTAATTTATATACATTGACGGTGTAAAATTTTTTACACCATCATTCAATCACAATCTTCCATTTTATATTTTAGATATTATTAAATTCAAAATTAATTGTGAAATAACAAAATGGAGGGATGTGATTGAATGATTATGTAAAACTTATTTACACCGTCGGTGCATACAAATTAATTTCATCCAACAAATATACTCAAACAAAGAAAAGGTACATGAATAAAATAAACGAGAATTTGGAAGGAAAAAATGTACCTGAATTGCAGGAGGGTGTGAGAAGAAAGAAGCCGTAGAGAACGTAGAAGCAGAGTGAGGGTTTATATAGGATTTCGTTAATTCGTTAAAGATTATCAAATATCTTTAAATAATTAATGTATAAAAAAAATAAGATAATTTGGATTTTTTTTGAAAGAGATAATTCAGATTCATTTTTGTTAAATAATATCTTGTTATAAGATGAGATAATTTAAATTTATAATCTATCTACATCTACATCTATATCTATATCTTTATCTATATTTATATCACAATAAAAAAAGATATATCTAAAAGAATATTTTTATCTAGAATGTTTTGCCACATAACACCTCATATCATCCCAATTCCCTCCGAAACAAAAAACCAATAACAAATTTTATTTTTGAACATCCAATAACAAATTTTATTGAATCTAATTAATTGATTACACTTAAAAAAATCAAAATAGGAAAGATATACCCTATATATATAAAAAAATTAATCTAATTAATTGATTACACTTTTTTTTAACTTATATTTTCACCAAATAATATATATAAATTGTTTTACTTACTCATATTATTATATCATTCATGTCTCCAATTAAGCTTTAGTTTTTCTTCCTTCCAAATTAAAGCAATAATCTTTTTTTAACTTAACCATTTTTAGTTAAAAATCAGCTTGCACACTGCTAACAAAAGTGGACATTTCAAAAAAAAAACAAAAGTGGAAAAAAGAATTATTAAAAAAGAAAGAAAGTAGTAACTTTTATATTTCTATATCGATAAAATTTCCAATAAATTTTCCCTATATACGTTTATTTATTTAAATAATCTCACTTTCACCAACAAAAGTCCACAATATTAATAAATTCTTAATCATATATTATAGTACACGTCACCACCAAATTTTCCATTATGAGTAAAGTAGATAAATCTACGTTTGAGTTTGGCTTATCACTCATCTACCTCTATTCCTTATGGTGAATAAATACACAACGTGAAAATATTGAAAATATGAAATAATCTTTGAAGGGATTTTCTAACTTACTAACAACTAGCCACTAACATTTGCCTATACAAAACAAAACAACAACTAAAAAAACAAAAAGAAACATTAAGTATAAAAACCATACAAATTTATGATTTCATATATCTAAAATAAATTTAGTTCTCTTAATCCATAAAATGTATTTAAAAAAACACACAAAAAACCAAAATGAGTAACTCCGTGCATCGCACGGGTTAAAGTACTAGTGTATGCATAAATGACAAGTTTTATTACATTTTAATATTTTATTATATTTTTGTTTACCATCTCAATATTTCTTTCATCTCATATCATGTAACATAAAAAAAAGTCAATTACTTACAAGAGAAGCATCCATTCAACTCATTGGAAACAATATTTGATGCTAGCAATTCATTAAAATTACCACAGTTACTTAAATTTGGGTAGCTAAATTATGAAGTTGGATACATCTATCATCTTATGTTCATGAGTTCTTGTCACTTAAGCTATCATTCGAAAATGACTTTATATTTTATTAAAATAAAATTTGTCCTTTAACTAGTCTTTTTACGGGAAAAATAATTTTAAAATGATTAAAATTTAATTTTATCATAATTATTTTAAAATTAGTTTATTATAAATTTATAACGAAATAGATAAATTTTTAATATTTAGATATTAAAAGTATAATTTTCTAAACAAATAAAATATATGTTAAAATATAATGTATAAATATAAAATAGCTGATTGTTTGATCCTTTCCGTCATAATCTGGGTCTGTTTATATGGTTTTGGGCTAGGTGGGTTTCTCTTTTTTGGTTTGGGGTTGACTATATTTGTGTGTTGGTTAGCCTTTTGATGTACTAACCTTCATCAAAATTTTTAGGAGATCGTTATATGAACCCTTGTGTTGTTGTTCAGCTCGTTAATTCTGGTTGTGATCCCTTGCACCCCTATGTCTCCCTTATCAACCAGATTCGAGCTTGGAAGAAGACTTAGGAGTTTTGTTGTGTTCATGTCTGTCGGGAGACCAACCAATTTAGATCCCTTAGCCGACATAGCTCATGAACTGGGGTTGGGACTTCATGTCTTGGATCGTTGCCCTCCTCCGAATTGTTCAAATTTGCTTTTGTTTGATGTTTCAGGAGTGTCGTTCCCGCGCTCTACTCGCGGGTAATTTTCTTTTTTTAAGGTAAAAAAAGAGTTACTATCAATTAAAATTATAATATCATCATCATGATATGATAATAAGAATCGTACAAAATAAGAATTAAAATATAAAAAAATGTGTTTCCATTCTCATTCTTTGACAACGTAAATTACTACTATAGTCCGTGTTGTTGTGTTGAGCACTCTGTGTGTTGTGTTGTTGTTTCTCTTCTCTCTCGTCGACTCGAGTCTTCAATCTCACCCATCACATCACCACCATGTCCTTCAAATCGCGATCCCTTTCCTCCTTCTTCTTCCTCTTCCTCTTCTTCTTCTCTTCTGCTTACGCTTCCGACTCAGATCACAAGGTAATTTCTCCATTTCGCGAACCCCCTTTTACTTCGTTCTTCCCGATCCTACGCTTCGATCTACTTTCTGTTTGCTGAATTGGGATTTCGATCTACCTATAGTTTGTTTTTTTAGCTGTTACTAGCTCCGAATTTGAATCTGTTAGCTTCTGATTTTGTTTTAGAACGGAATGGTTGGGTTTTATAGTGTTAGATCTCAACTGGGTTTTGGCTTGTGCTTACCCACCTGAGTATTTGTCAATGTAGGTGTTTGCTGTTCAATGTTTTGCATTTTCTTTGTGAGTGAGATTCAATTCAATGTTATTAATGGATGATCCCGGATAATTTTATTTATATTTTTTTTAATGTTTGAAAAATGTAAGCATATGGTGCTCTCTGTGCTATTTTAGTTTCCAAGTTGATTGTTGAGTTAAGGTTCAGTTGTTTTGAAACACCCAACTGCGGCGTTAACAACGTGCTTTATCATTAGGGTTTGATATCTAGTTTATGTGTATCACTTGTCATTGAAGTCTTAAAGGGACCCAAGATAAATGTGCAATGATGCTTTGCCTGAAATTGGACAGAGATGACAATTAGATATTGTCAGAATGGAAGAAAAATAGTTTTTACTTGTCTCTGCTATCTATCTGTCCGCAATCCTTTTGGTGGTAAAGATTGATGTGAAGGGAGATAACCTTATTTATCTAGTGCATGTTTGGATATCTGATTGGAGAAGCTTGCTTCAAAATGGAAATCCAAACATGAACTTGACTTTTTTGGTTAATCTCTCTGCTGTCTGGTAGCAATCTTTCTAGAGTTAAAAAGGTTCAAAACTTCAAATGAGAAATATTGGTATTATCGAGTATGTAGGATTCACTAGGCATCAGGATTTTTAATGTTGGATTACTTGTTAGATCAGGGCATTATCTTATGTTTTATGTCCAACAACACTATTATCTGGTTCTCAATATCTAAAATTGCCTTCCATGATGGAGACTTTGGATTTTGATTTTTTAATGCAAATTAGTTTGATATCATGTGGACACCCATTGCGTCATGTTATTAATGTTTGCTCGAAGCCTTAAAATATTGAGATTCATGTTATGCTCTGCCAATCTGTGGGGGTTGGATGTTTGATTAGGAAATCTACGAGCGTGTTTGGATACGGGCTTATATACTAGAAAATGCACTATATAAGCTCCAATAAGTGCTCTTTGGTTTACATCCAAATGGGTACATGATATAGTTGACTATCATACAGTGAACTGAACTCAAATCACATCGATGACTTAATTTTTGTTGCTATTTTTTACTTAGACCAATGGTCAGTTTTGTGATTCTACAAATCGTACATATAACTTTGCTTCATCTATGGCTGTGGTTTCTCTACTCTCCATATCCTTAATCTGCTGTAACTTTAAATCCAACCTATCAGTAATCTCTGAGTCTTTTTTCCCGCTTTGCTATTGAAACAGATTAAATATCTATTTTTCATTTGTATTTTCAAGTGGCGATTGGCTTCTCTTTTAAATGGATGTATTTTCTTTTCATTGCAGTATCAACGAGAAGACCCAGTTACCCTTTGGGTTAACAAAGTTGGTCCATATAACAATCCACAAGAAACATACAACTATTACAGCCTCCCATTTTGCCATCCATCTAGTAGTTCGAGTGCTGCACACAAATGGGGTGGTCTTGGTGAGGTCCTGGGTGGCAACGAACTCATTGATAGCCAAATTGAGATAAAGTTTCTAAGTATGGAGGCTTTTGTTGTACTATTTATTTCATTAAAGAACTCAATAAAATAAACTAGCTTTAATGGATGCTCCTTTTTTCAGGAAATGTGGATAAGACTGTCTTTTGCCAGATAGATCTCAGTGATGCAAATGTTAAACAATTCAAGGATGCAATTGAGAATAACTACTGGTTTGAATTCTTCATGGGTATGTTTTGCATGGTTTCTTGCACTTATTACTTTGAGAACTTGTAGAATGATTGTAATCTCAACAAATGTTGAAAGCTCAAAGAAAATTTTCTTTGGTCATCACGTTAACACAGAGGATAACATAGCTACAACGCAGAAATGTATAGCAGAGGTTACCATAAAACACTCACAAACTAAGAAACACATATCACTACACTTGGGGGAGAACCCCTATTTGACTGAACAAAGGGGTTGAGGTGAATAATATTTCCATTCCACAGGACCTATCCCCTTGCTTGTTGTATTTGCTGTCCAATTCACTGTATTACTTCACAGCCTTGGAATCATATCAGGGAGATCTCATTAGAAGAGGCGAGTAGTAATTTTAGGTAATGAAAACTTCCAATCAATCCCCGAGGAGACTGAGCAAGCAATGAAGTGGCTTGAGAATCAGTTTCAAACTCACCAGAACAGTGAAGTGCTCATTTGTAAACTAAGTCCATTCCTTGATGTTATAGAATTGGATCAGAATCAATTGAAAATAAACAGTTTTTAAGATAAAGTCAGTCCCAGCTGAGTATCAGATTAATACGAGAACTAAGATTAAGATGTTAATACAGAAAGAAATCAGAAACAGATCCTTCAAGTTATCCGTATTCATTTCTCTAACCCCCACTACTAATTGACAGTTATTGTAATGAAAACTACTTGTGATTCTAATCTTCTATTACCAATTTTCCCCTTCCTACTATAATCCCTCATAGTGAGACGTGAGGTTTGGGCTTCTGGAGTAAGACAAACACTTGAATCTAGTTCTGGGTTTCGCTATTTCATTTCAACCACACCGATAGCTCAATGGTGATTGTTCATAAGGATACCAATCTTTGTCAAAGAACAGAGAATTGAAATTTCTTGGAAGTTTGGATCACACTTGTACATAATGTCTTTGGAAATGTTGGAAGGCCTATTTTAATTCTACTAGATCAAGTTATTGACTCATTGAATGCATGTATTTATTGGTTTTTGTACAACTTAGATGAATAGGATTTCTAAGGTTCCTTTAAAATTTGAGAGATCAACTTGATCTGTTTCTTGAGGCTGTGATGGTGGAATATTTTGTTTTTGGTTGCACCAAGGTATTCCCACAGCCGGCAACCATGAGATGAGACTAATCTCCACAATGCTCTGAGATCACATGGTGCACAAATATAAACATAAAATAAGTTGAAAGTTTATGACACATCTTGCTTGGCTTTCTCAGGTGGCTGGGTGTTAACTTAAATCACGTGCATTCTTTATCTATGTTCTTTTCACAGCCAAGACCGACACAGTTTAATAGAAGATTAGAAGTAGAAAATTATATTATGTATTCCGATTATCTGGTTGATTGGGAACAGATTCATTAGTAGTTGAGCTGCTATTTTCATCATGTATGATTATTGACATAGAATGCTTGAAACACTGACTATATATTCTTCAGCATGGAAGCAAAGCTTTGCTGCATTTTGATCTACTAGGCTGGGTATTTTGTGATATTTGTAGTCATCAGAACTGGAAGAAATATCAAGTTAAGAATTCTTGATGTAAAGTCATTTCTTAAACATTCTTGATCTTGAATACCTTAGTGAGTGTTAGTTTTCCATATTATAAGCACTAGAACCGAAAGAAGTATGAAATTAATAACTCTGTGTGAAGTAATTTTCTTATGCATTTTATTATGTTTTTGCCTTAATGTTGCCAATGAGAATTTGTTGCTAGCTCCTCATTATTTGTTCTTATTTAGTAATTCCTGCTTTTCCCTCTTCTTTGGGTGAATAACTTACTTGCTCTTGTTTTTTCATATTGTTTTTTATCTGCTCTGCGATGCGCTAAATACAAGTTCAGATGATCTACCTTTGTGGGGTATGGCTAGAACTGTCTCTTCCTCTTTATCTTTATTTGATATGATTTTGTATTTCATTTATTCATCATTACTGACTATGCTTTTTTCCCCCTGTTCAAGGATATGTTGGTGAACTGCATCCTGATAAAAATAGTGATAATGGCAAGCATGTCCTTTACACACACAAGAATATTATTGTTAAATACAACAACGATCAGGTCAGAAGTTATTTAAATTTCGTACTCTATCTTTTGAGGGGTTTTGAATCCTTGAAGTTTCATATTTAGGTCTATTTCCTTGCAGATTATTCATGTTAATCTCACTCAAGATGTCCCAAGGCCTTTGGAGGCAGGGAAACGTTTGGACATGACATATTCTGTCAAGTGGATTTCTACTAATGTAACTTTTGGACGTCGCTTTGATGTCTACCTGGACTACCCTTTCTTTGAGCATCAGGTACAGCTTTGTTTTTAAGATTGAAATGGTGTTTACAATTAGTTAGTTCTGGCTATGTGTTCATCCATGTTGATCCTACCTTCGCCTGTCACTGAAAATTTTGCTCTTTTTTCCCTTCTAGATCCATTGGTTCTCCATTTTTAACTCTTTCATGATGGTCATCTTCCTTACTGGATTGGTGTCAATGATATTAATGCGAACTCTGAGAAATGACTATGCAAAATATGCTCGGGAAGATGATGATTTGGAAACTCTGGTGATGGTTTCATGACTCATATCTGTTCTTATTTATGGGATATGGATTTTCTCCCTAGAAAAATCGTTCTAATTTTCAAAATTTGGTCATTATTTACATGCTTACAGGAGAGAGATGTTAGTGAAGAGTCGGGCTGGAAACTTGTGCATGGTGATGTTTTTCGGCCTCCTCGCTATTTAGTTATTCTTTCAGCTGTTGTTGGCACAGGTGCACAGCTAGCATTGCTGATTCTTCTTGTTATCTTGTTGGCTATTGTTGGGATGTTGTATGTCGGGTATGCACATAACCTTCAACTGACTGTAACATTCATCTGAATGATGTATTCAATGACATTGTAGTTGTGCATAAATTTTACTTCATGTAATAAGCGCATGACTATTGCTGCTTGCGTATCAAATATTTACAAAACTTCTAGTTTTTTTGTATGGACTTTATGTTGTTTGTCCTTTGCTCTTTCATTCATTTTCAACTAAATTTCCTTCATTGCTTGTCTCAGGCGTGGAGCAATTGTCACAACCTTTATTGTTTGTTATGCTCTCACATCATTCATTTCTGGTTATGTGAGTGGGGGAATGTACTCGCGAAATGGGGGTAAGAATCTCGTTTAAGTTTGTCTGGGTGGCTTTGTCTAGGCCCCCCCTCTCTCTCAATCTTTATATAACGCTTGTTATCTGTTTGTTAGGTAAAAGCTGGATTAAATCCATGATCCTTACAGCTTCTATGTTCCCATTCATGTGCTTTGGAATCGGCTTTGTCTTGAACACAATTGCTATATTCTATGGCTCTCTAGCAGCAATCCCATTTGGCACAATGGTGGTTGTTTTTGTCATTTGGGCTTTCATCTCTTTCCCTCTAGCACTTTTAGGCACAGTTGTTGGAAGAAACTTTAGCGGTGCTCCAAATAATCCTTGTCGTGTAAAGACTATTCCTCGTCCCATTCCTGAGAAGAAGTGGTACCTCACACCCTCAGTGGTTTCTCTTATGGGAGGACTGTTACCTTTTGGCAGCATATTCATTGAAATGTATTTCGTATTTACTTCCTTCTGGAATTACAAGGTGAATTACTGCGCTATGACTTGTTTCAGTAATAAACTTTCTATTCTACTTATTGGTTTGGTTATGAAGGTTACTTGTTCCTTATCAGAAAGAGCTATATCAAGGAAAATTGTCCTGATAATGGTCATTTTAATTAAATATGTTTGTATTTCAGTGGAAGCTGAGTGAATACAAGCACTGTTAGCTTATATATTTTTTCCTCCTTTGTGACAAGCAGGTGTACTATGTGTATGGATTTATGCTACTGGTTTTTCTGATCCTGGTCATTGTTACTGTTTGTGTGACAATTGTGGGGACTTACTTTTTGTTAAATGCTGAGAACTACCACTGGCAATGGACTTCTTTCTTTTCAGCTGCCTCGACAGCTGTTTATGTGTATTTGTACTCGATATACTACTACTATGTCAAGACAAAGATGTCAGGCTTCTTCCAAACCAGCTTCTATTTTGGATACACTTTGATGTTTTCTCTTGGACTAGGAATTTTATGCGGTACGTGTTCTTAAGTTTTATGCTGAATGAACCCCATTTCCCTATTACCTGCATAAATGCTTTTATGCTTATTACTTGAACTGGGTTAAAGTTTTTCTTCTAACGTGCAGGTGCTGTGGGATTTCTTGGTTCAAATTTGTTTGTGAGGAGGATCTACAGAAATATCAAGTGCGATTAAGGCTTTCTGAGTCAGACCTGAGCACCTCCATAGGTTTGATGCTAAAGACAAGAAATTTCTTGGAGGAAGCCTCCGGTCATGTGTGGGGAACCTAACAATGTTCACAGGTAGAGAATCACAGGGTTGAGGATGAGGATGTATTCTTTTTTTATATTGGGGAAGCCCTGAGATTTTTTCCCCGGCTGTAATTGACCGTCTTTATAATTTTATAGTTAGCACAATATCCAACTCTTGCTAGTCTTGTGGCTACTGTTTCATCCCCTTAATAGGGGGCCCATTGAAGGACTCTTGTCTAATTCCCCAACATGGTTTCAAGTATTCAATATATGTATAGAGGGGATGAAGTTTTGTGCGTCTGAATTTTGTATGAAGATCCTGAATATCATTCTTATTTTATGTACTTCACTCACACCCCTTGTTTAAATTTTAATTGTTGGTTGCATTGTATTTACTGTTTGGTTTTCTTTCGACTTTGTAAATATTTTTCATGTCATCATGTCTGAGACTGAGTTATGGCTGGAAAGTGAGACCGGACCATTGTTGATCTTATAATATGCTACTTCTTAAGCTACATTGTAGTTGTTATTAGGCAAACAATTTATGCTGCTGTACTCCTTGTCAGTGAACTATCTTTGTCAGTTTTGTATTTCACTCTGGATTTCAGTGGACTTAATGTGTGACTGCATGTTAGGTGAAGCTTCAATATATGTTTTATTCAATTGCTGATGTGTGAAAAATTTAGTTAGATAAGAAAAAATTAAAAGGAAGCAGCAGGTAAATAATGGTATGATTGGTAGAGATGTGCTGGGTCAGTAATCACTAATCAGGTAGCTGTATTAACATAATTATGCAGCATTCGGAAGTGCATAAGCAATCAATGTGTTTTGACAATCTTATAACAAAGTTTACGATCTATCTATCAGCTCTTTTAAGCTTATTTTTATAAACTTCTCAGCTTACATATCTATTTTGAGCTTATTTTAATGAGATTTAAAATAAGTTTATGAACTAGCACTTATGAGACCGTGCTTGTATAAGAGAACCTTATTTGAAACTATGACAAATGTCTTCCTGTGTGAATCTTGAAGTTCTGTTTCATTTCTCTCCTCATCTTTACCAATATATACCAAGTAGATACTTGAGTCTTTAAGCATTTAGTAATCATTAGGTGGTATGTATGTAGAAAGATTTGTTGGGAGAGATATACTCACTTAATGTGATATTAGATAGTCTCATGGCTGCTGACTTTGAGAATATCTTGTTGTAAAAAAGATCCAATATATTTTGCTTTAAACTTGGTGTGACAATTATGAATAGCAAGTTGAAGTGGAGTTTTGAAAACCCTTTTGGTAGATATATCTCTTACATCCAATGGCTATCAGTATATTTTTGTCCATAAATCATTCAACTTTCCATGGGGCCAAAATTCTTGGAACCTTGTTGAAAGAGGATTGTGCCAACCACAATCACCTCCAACAACCAATGGTGATAAAAGTAGATAACAAAATTAAAGTGTAAAATGCTGCCACATGGCAGATAGGGTTCCATGACACTTCAAACACACTATTTCTACAAGCTCCCCTGTAATCAATTATCACCATCAGTCCCTCACAAACAAGTCCTATCCTCTGCCTCAGTTTCTATCCACCAAACTTGTTCCAACTACCAAAGTAATGGCCACCACACCAGCTCTCTCAGGAACCATGGTGAACACCTCCTTCCTGAGGAGGCAGCCATTGAAGGCATTCCCAAACGTGGGTCAGGCTCTGTTTGGCCTGAAATCTGGCTGTGGCGGCCGTGTCACCATGGCTGCTTACAAGGTGAAGCTCATCACCCCAGAGGGACCTTTCGAGTTCGAGTGCCCGGATGATGTTTACATTCTTGACCATGCAGAGGAGCAAGGCATTGACATTCCCTACTCATGCAGGGCTGGCTCTTGCTCTTCCTGTGCTGGGAAAGTTGTAGGAGGGAATGTGGACCAGTCAGATGGTAGCTTCCTTGATGATGATCAGATAGATGCTGGGTTTGTTCTCACTTGTGTTGCTTACCCTCAGTCAGATGTTGTTATTGAGACCCACAAGGAGGAAGAGCTCACTGCTTAAAAAAATGACAAGTGATGCTTTGAATTTATATTCAGGGATTAACTAGTAGAATTATATCTTGATGTTCTGTTTCTTGTTTTTAATTTTGTTTTCTCCGGATATGGTTGTTTACTTTCTATGAAGAATGAGTTATTCCTGATTTAAATGTACGTCTGGATACCATTCAGTATAACGCAAACAGATTTTCGTCTCAATTCATAAGAAGAGTTTACTTGTGCGTGCTAATGTTTGGTTGCACTAGTGTCATTTTTATTGGTTTGTAACTCTTTTCTGGGATCACTAGCTTTTGTTCTTGATGTTCTATGTCTTGCTTCAATTTTGTTAGTAATTTGGCTAGTGATGAATTAACTCACTAGTCTTTCTTAGGATATGGTTGTGTTACTTGTTTACTTTCCATGAAGAATGAGTTAACACTGTGTTTGGATGCCTATGAGAGTAGCTTTTTCATCCTTCACATGGAATATTCTTTGCACAAGAAATGCATAAGCAACCAACCACTTTAATGCTGATTTAATTCTTTCACATGTGGTAACAAGTGACGTTGTTGCTTAAACGTTCTATTTAGCTACTTTCAAAAGCAACCACCCTCATAAAAGTTGCTCTTATTAGATTCTTTCATAATCACTTCTCCCTTAAATGTCTAGATTTAATTTCCAAACACATACTCTAATACCAATTGATAACTCTTTGGCAAGTGCATCAAATTGCCGTCTTGTAGTAAAAAGATGGCATCCACTAAGTCTAGAATAGTGTGTTAAGCACCTATTAAATTAGTCAAATATATATTGTTTAAATTGATTGGAAAGTTGCTTTTTAGTAACGTTTTGTGACAAAAAAAATTGTAATAAACGAAATGCGGTTAAATTTGACAGGTAAATGAGAGAAAAACCGTGCTAGAGCTATAATTTCATTAAATCAAAAATATGTTCTTTTGTGGGGGTTTATTTTATTAGCGGCGAATTTTAATGCCACAAATTATTTATTCTTGCTTTTAGTGGCGCTGGAAACCGTTGCAAAATGAATCGATGACTAATTTCGCCCCTTTCATCAATGTTAGGGACCAAAAGCTATGACATTTTTTTAGAGGGATCAAATCCAATTAACTCCTATTTTATAGGACTAAAAATATATTTAACCATTTTATTATTGTTATTATTATTATTATTTTCTTTCAAGTATGGTTTTCAGTTTGGATTTGCCAATTTTGGCTATAGAATTGAAAAATCAAGAGAGAGATATGGGTTGCAAACATTCAATTCCATAAGATTTTCCACTATATTCGGTCTACAATACCTTTCTCTTGCTTCTTGTGTACGTGGTGTTGGACCATGCACTTGATTGGAGAGTTGTTATCTGAATCCATATTTAAACATTTTTATTTTCTGTTCTTCCCTTTTTCTTTTTCATTTTCATTTTCATTTTTTGCCATTGGCTTCTTCTCTTTTCCCCAGAAAATATTCTTGTTCTTTTCATTCTGTTAAGAAAATTGAGACCTGAGAATTAGTTGAAGAGACATGTTGAATTTGCCATCATGCATGTTTTCCTTAGAACCGATGTTGATTTGAGTTAGCTATATATAAGGATCTTAAGGTGGTCAACACATTCAGTTTTGCGAAACCATCACATTACACATGATAAGATGCATCTATGATTTATTTTTGGTTCCTACGTGCATTTTTGGAAATCTTTCTACAGTCTAAAGACAAAATCAATCCTCAGAAGAAGCTTATGTGGGCAGCTTCTGGATCCCATCATTGATTAAGTAAAAATAAGTTGATCCAAACATGATATCTTTAATTTAGAACTCATGCATCTTTATGAGTTCTCAGATTGAAATGGATGGTCGTGGTGACATTCCTCCCCAAAGGGAACCAGTTTTCTTACATGGTGATTTGGATATTTTGATAATAGAAGGCAAGTCACTTCCAAATTTAGATTTATCTACTGAAGCAGTTAGAAAATGCATCACTATGGGAAACATGTGCACACCTCCATTTGTAAAGGGACTCAAGACCCCTTCAGGAAAAGACAAGATCATAACCAGTGATCCTTATGTCTCTGTCTGCATAGCAGGAGCAACCATAGCTCAAACCAGAGTGATTTCTAACTGTGAGAACCCTTTATGGGATGAGCATTTTGTTGTTCCTGTTGCTCACCCTGCTCAAAAAGTGGAGTTCCTTGTGAAGGACAATGATGTTCTTGGTGCTGAGCTCATTGGAGTAGTGGAAATCCCTGTTGACAAAATTTTGTCAGGAAATACAGTTAATGATTGGTTTCCCATCATTGGTCAACATGGAAATTGCTTAAGACCTTACCCTGAATTGCATATTTCTGTTCAGTATAAACCAGTTGGAGTGATTAGCCATTCAGAAAATGAGGATGGCATAACTAATGTAGGAGTTCCTAAAACATATTTCCCTCTTAGGAAAGGAGGGAATGTGACTTTATATCAAGATGCACATGTACCTGATGGCATGCTACCTGAAATTCAACTAGAAGGAGGAAAAGTGTATCAGCAAAATAAGTGTTGGGAAGATATGTGTCATGCAATGTTGGAAGCTCACCACCTGATATATATTGTAGGATGGTCTGTTTATCACCCAGTGAAGCTTGTTAGAGAGCCAACAAAACCACTGCCTTCTGCTGGGGAGCTTTCAATTGGAGAGCTGTTGAAATACAAATCACAAGAAGGACTCAGAGTGGTCATGCTGATTTGGGATGATAAAACTTCACATGACAAGTTTCTTTTGAAAACAGTAATTCTCATTACCCTGATGAAAAAAACAAACATGTTTCTTAGCAGTTATATGGTGGACCATGTTAAATACTGGTTCACCCATGAATCGTGTATTTATTACTAATGTTATTTACAATATGCTTCTTTTGTGCTAAAAGTAAGTCTTTTAATTTAACTTGTGAACCAGATTTTCTTGGTCCACTATACACTTCTTTTTATAAGTTTATATATGATTCTCTCAACAACTTTGAGGGAATTTCTCTTCCTTTTTTTTTCTATATTGTTTTATCTTGAAATATTGCAGGGTGTTCTTGTCCCTTCCCTGTTCTACCAGTTAAATTGTAAATGTTAATTAGAAAATGTATCAGTATGACTATAACCTCACATGGGTGGTTTTTAAATGACATGACACAATTTGATTGGTAGGATAGTGGAGGGGGCAACAAATGGAGACATAGGATTTTGGGTCCATCCATGAGATGAGATGCTAGGTTGTGAAAATTACTAAAACATATTTCTAAATGGAAAATTTACTACTTGGGTTATTTTAGACATAGTTGTTACTAATTGAGTATTGTTGTTTCATTTGATTTATAATTGATGCACATTATAACAATTGATTTTCCTGATTGCAGGAAGGTGTCATGCAGACTCATGATGAAGAAACTAAGAAGTTTTTTAAGAATTCCACTGTTCATTGTGTACTATCTCCACGTTATGCAAGCAATAAGCTCAGTATTTTCAAACAACAGGCATGGAGTTCTTGCCCTTGAATTTATAACTATGTTGGACAGAGATTCTATTGCATACACTACCAGTATTGTTACTTCTTAACTAGAAGACTTCACAATAATTTACTGTCATTAATATAATACATAGCAATGTACTTTTTCTTTTTAAGTTAAAACAAATACTAATTCTTTTGAAACTTTTGGTCCAGGTTGTAGGAACCCTCTTTACGCATCACCAGAAATGTGTGCTTGTAGACACTCAAGCTTCTGGGAATAATCGGAAAATAACTGCTTTCATTGGTGGTCTTGATCTGTGTGATGGTAGATATGATACACCTGAACATCGACTTTTTAGTGATCTAGATTCAGTTTTTCATAAAGACTTTCATAATCCTACGTTTCAGGTAAGTGATTATTGGAAATATTGAAGAATTCACATTAATTAAGTATAGAAAGAAAGTAGATTCACAAATACAAAGAGAAAATATAAGTAATTGGTTGTTTAGCTTCAACTGAGGTCTCGAGTTTAGTCTCTATAAATGTATTTGCGTTAAATACTTGTTAGGGAAGACATAATTGCCTCTGCGGAATATACATGTGGTTTGAACTAAAAAAACATAAGTAATTTGTTGAAATTGGGTTTTATATGATACAGATGAATTCGGGTGGACCAAGGCAGCCATGGCATGACTTACATTGCAAAGTTGAAGGTCCAGCTGCATATGATATATTAACCAATTTTGAACAAAGATGGAGGAAGGCGAAAAAATGGCGCGACTTCAGGCTAAAAAAAGTGACAAATTGGCATGACGATGCTTTGCTAAAGATAGATCGGATTTCATGGATTCTCAGTCCATCTTGCGGTCCCAATGGTGAAAATAATGTTCATGTAACTGAAGAAAATGATCCTGAGACTTGGAATGTGCAGGTATGGAGGAAACATGTTTGATAGAATCTGACGACGAATTTGGATCCTCTGCAGCTAAATGTTCTCTGCATCCCTCTGTAGCAATAATACTATATGCTTTTAGCTTAATCATGAAATCATCTTCGCCATTAAAGATAAATGAAGAATTAATATTTTGCAAGAGAGGGATGCACTAAAGGAGAGGATCCTTATTCATCTGAGGACATGTCTCACCCTTCTTGATGAAATCCAATAAAGATTATGAACAAGCATTTAATACAGGTATTTCGGTCCATAGATTCAGGATCTGTGAAAGGATTTCCAAAGGATATTGACAAAGCTAAGGATCAGGTGAGAACAAGGTTGTACGTGTGCTCGCTTGTACTCTAAATACTTAGTGTGTGTTTGGATACCAGCTGAGTACAACATGAACAAACTTACATCTTAATTTATCAAGAGTTATGTTTATTTTTTGTCTCGATTTGGACCGGTACCAATAGATATTCAAACATACATTTGGGAAGTTGTCTGATCATGAGTTCATTAACTTTGTATCATGATGCGGTTCAAGTTATGCTGGAAAAAAAATTAGTATCAGTCTTTAAAGTCTAATATTAACTTGTTTTGCAGAACCTTTTATGTGGAAAAAATTTGAAAGTTGACCAAAGCATCCACATTGCTTATGTAAAAGCAATAAGATCAGCTCAGCACTTCATATATATTGAGAATCAATATTTTCTGGGCTCCTCATATCATTGGCCTTCATATAAAAATGCAGGTAGCTAAAGAAAATTTTCCAATACCATCATCTTTACATTACATTTGCTAGCTTTTGATTTTGCATTGTTAAAAAAATCAAATTGGTTATTAACTGCAAACTTACAAAGGTTGGTTTTTATTTCTTATGTTCAACAGGTGCAAATCACTTGATTCCCATGGAGTTGGCCTTAAAAATTGCAAGCAAGATCAGTGCACATGAACGTTTTTCTGTGTATATAGTTATACCAATGTGGCCAGAGGGGGTTCCAACTAGTGCTTCTGTTCAAGAAATATTGTTCTGGCAGGTTAGACCAATTTTCTAATCTATTCTAGTTATATTTTGTAGCCATAGTTTGGTAAGTAGATTAATAGCATGTTTGGATTCACATTCAGATCTTTCAGAATCAATTCTGCTACCAATAAAAGCTACCAAGAGTAGGTTCTTCAAGAAACAATTCTACTTCTAACATGAAAAGTGACCGTGTATCCAACCATGCACTAAAAAGGAATATAATTGAACGTTAAATTATGTTCTAAATTTGTGAATATAAAAGTAGAATAGAAAACCAATTGGGTGGGGATTGTTCTAGCTTAAGTAAAGGTCTCAGTTCAAGTCACTTTAATACAGCTGCGTTAAATGGGTAAGTTTTGTCGCTCATGGTGCTCATATCTAGCTGGAACAAGATTTGACAACCTTTTACTTGAAATTTGAATGATTACAGGGACAAACAATGTCTATGATGTACAGGATTGTTGCAGATGCTCTTAAAAACGCAGGTCTCTCTAATCAGTACCATCCACAAGATTATCTCAATTTTTATTGTCTTGGAAAGAGAGAACCTCAATCCCCTGAAAGTCCATTAACATCAAATCAACAATCTGAAAACCGTGCTTTGGTATGCTAAACTACCCTTCTATTTTCTTAACCAAATGTTAGCATGATCTTATACTTCCACTATACCTACATTATGATCTTATGATAAATTCTCCCTCTTTCTTTAATCAGGTATCAGCTAAAAAATTCAGACGTTTTATGATTTATGTTCATGCCAAAGGAATGGTAGTTGATGATGAATATGTGATCATTGGATCAGCAAATATTAACCAGAGATCATTGGATGGGTCAAGGGACACAGAAATAGCTATGGGTGCTTATCAACCAAAATATACATGGACAGAAAAGAAATCTCATCCATATGGCCAGGTTTGAAGCTTAAGTTGAGTTTATTAATAAGCTAGAATAGCAGTACTTGGAAATGAGCATATTAATCTAAATGTGAAAGTATATTTATATTCCCAGTTTATCCTTAACTTATTTTTTAGCACGTGATGCAAACACGTAAAATAGGGAACAGGGTTTCCTGTCGTCAGGGATATCTTGCTTTCACGCATTCAGCGAATTTTAACCATTGGCTCAAAAATTTCATTAAGATCAACGGTATACATGTCTTAAAATCTGAGTTGATCAATTAAGATCACTGCTCAAATTCATTTGCCGCATGAATGTATGAATTCCCGAATGCAGCGAATCCATTTCATATACAGCTATACAATTGGAGTTACTAATAGATCAATTCTATGGTGGATCATGTTAGAAAAAAACTTACTAGTTGGTCAATTTTATGTTAAAAGTTAGTCCACCCTTGAATCTTGTTTCTACTTGTTATACCGATGCAGGTGTATGGTTACCGAATGTCACTGTGGGCTGAGCACATTGGTAGTCTTGATGATACTTTTGCAGAACCTCACAACTTGGAATGTGTTAGACATGTCAACAACATTGCTAGACAAAATTGGCGCACATATGTGTCTGAAGAAGGAACCCATATGAGAGGACACTTGATGCAGTATCCAGTTAATATCAGCAGTGATGGAAAAGTCAGTGCCCTGAGTGGTCATGAATCTTTTCCTGATGTAGGTGGCAAAATACTTGGATCACATAATTCACTTCCAGATGCACTAACCACATGATGAGTCAATTTATACTCTTGAAATTATCTTTAGAAACATAATATTGTAACATTTTATAGTCCTGATGATGTAGCTAAAGGATTAATTTGATTATATATTCTAATGTAGCTAGAGATTCTCCTTTATTTCCTATAGTGATTGAATCTCTTCTTTTTCCTATCACATATTTTGATAATGGAAAGAATTGAAGAAACATGAAGCAAACAAATAGTTTCATTTTGCTAAGGGGGTGCATAATAAATGTGTGAAATTCTGACTTTTCTAACTTTTTTCTTGTATAGCCCTTCATATCACTGTTTATTTATGTGTTCTTTTGCCAGAAAATTAAGAAAACAACATAAATAGAACTGATGATAAACTGTGAATTAATATATTTTATAAGATTAATGATTGATCGAGTTTTGAACATACACTCTAATAAATAAATACGTAGAATATATTCCTTTATTCAAACAAGACCGCATAGCGCAGTGGATTAGCGCGTCTGACTTCGGATCAGAAGGTCGTGGGTTCGACTCCCACTGTGGTCGTTTTTGGCTGTTTGCTTAAATTAACATCAAATATCAACTTTTGTAGCACTCTGCACTTCTATAATTAAAATAAAGGAATCTTTTTCTTCTTTCGTTTTTTTAAACCATTGTAGTTATGAACAATTCTATGACACTTTATATAAGACGTTAAAATTAGTAAATTCTTTTTTTTTGTTGAAAGAAAATTAGTAAATTCTTCAATTATTCAATACACATGAATATAGATTTTCTTACATCAAAATATAAGTTTAATGCATTTTGAGAATGAAAGTATTTTTATTTATATGTAATGAGTAGGCCTCATCTAAAAATTGACTATTAAATATTTACTTTAGGAAGTTTGACTTTTGTGTGTCTCTTTCAAGTAACTATTAATAAATTAATTGTAAAAAATTATTAATAAGTTTAATATAAAATAATTAATAATTAATCCATATTTTTTTATACATCGGAAAATTAGATAAAACAAGACAAAACAAAGAGCCAGAGAACGAGTCATTTAAGATGAAAGGTTCAACTTCCACCGGAGATAAATGAACTCTTAACAATTAGAATTAACACCTAGTTGTGCTAAGCAATCTACTGTCATGTTACACTCCATTGGTATCCATCGTAGTGTCACCTGCCATTGTCGACGGAGAAGAGTTGCCACCTCCCCTACCCGCGGACAGAACGCGTGAGTGACATCATTATTAACTGCTTGCAACATCTCTTTGCTGTATGTTTCTGCAAAAAATAAATAATCATTTCATGGCTCATATTTTTTTTCCCCAATTTTTTAGCCTCGCAATAACCGGCTCATACACTTCATTAAGTCCTGTTTAATATCTGACAAACGGATACTCATTTGGCACATAACAGATACGAGTATACTACCCGCGGGTAGTGGTGCGCGAGCACAGGTTTAGGTACTCGCGCGACTACCATGCTTAGCTCTTATGTTCCATCAATCCGATCATAGCTTTTATACCAAACCAAACCAACTTTTTTGTTTTCTATTGCTAATTGTTTTTTTCTTTCTGAAAATCTTGCTAATTGTTATTTAAACAGATTTGATTAGTTAAATTTAAACCCAACAATTTATAACCATATATATCTTCTGTTTACCAAAAAATATATATATCTTCTAAATTCTTCATCCTAAAATATTATTATTTTGGCTAAAAAGCATTTTTTGCCCCTGATGTTTCAAGTTTGTGCAAATTCTGCCCCTATCTATTTTTGTCGATGTTTCTACCCCTCATGTTTTCCAACAGTGCACCGTCTACCCCTCACGGAGGGGTAGGAGGGGTAGACGGTGCACTGTTGGAAAACATGAGGGGTAGATGGTGCACTGTTTGAAAACATGAGGGGTAGAAACATCGACAAAAATAGAGTAGGGGCAGAATTTGCACAAACTTGAAACATCAGGGGCCAAAAGTGCTTTTTAGCCTTATTCGAAAGTGTTACCTTTTTCTCCATAAACAAAGAGTGAGTGAAGGGTTGAGAGGCAGAGGAATCTTTATGGAAGATGCAACCGGAGAAGAAGACGAAGAAGAACACCACCACCACCACCACCACCACCACCACCTTTCAATTGAGAATTCTCACTCTCCTTGAATATCCAATTATTCATAATTATTAATTATGGGTAAAGGACCATTCTCCTTTCGCCGCTCATCCTCCCGCCGCCGCTCTAAGAAGGCCACGCTGCCGCCACAATCGCCGCCGCTCCATGCGACCGAAATTTCCGGCTCGCCGGTCGATAACCGCTTGGTCCTCGGCGGCGGTAGCAGCGGTACGGTAACGAAGGCGAAGAAGAAAACCGGCGGTGCCAGGCTGTGGATGCGGTTGGACCGGGCGGGGAAGTCGGAGCTCGTGGAGTGGGATAAGAACGCGATCATCCGCCATGCGTCGATTCCCGCCAGAGACTTGAGGATTTTGGGCCCTGTCTTCTCTCATTCCTCCAATATCCTCGGTAAATTGATTTTCAATTCAATTCAAATCGGTTTTTAGGGTTTCTCTGAATGTTTGATCGTAGTGTTCGTGAATTTGGAATTTGGATTTTGATGGAGCCTGTGATCTTTTATGATTATTTCTGATCAATTAGGTTAGAGAGTTTCTGAAGAATGATTAAGGTGTAGAATTTGAAATTGAAGGTTTAATTAGAATATTTATGGTTATTTAAACTGGGATTTTGATGAAGAATGATATTGGATATGCTTTTCATTGTATTTGCAGCGAGGGAGAAAGCGATGGTGGTTAATTTGGAGTTTATAAAGGCTATTGTAACTGCTGAAGAAGTGCTTTTGCTTGATCCTCTTCGCCAGGAGGTTCTTCCGTTTGTTGAGCAGCTCAGGCAACAGCTTCCGCATAAAAATCAGCCTAAACAGCTTCTAGGGCCTGCAGATGAACAGGAGAGTGAAATGCAGGTTTCTACTGGCAGACAATGGTTACCTGTGCCGGAGGCTGCGGAAGGTTTGCAGTCAGAGCTTCCGTTTGAGTTTCAAGTTCTGGAGATTGCTTTGGAAGTTGTCTGCACGTATCTGGACTCGAATGTGGCAGACCTTGAGAGAGGTGCTTACCCTGTTTTAGATGAATTGGCTAGGAATGTTAGCACCAAGAATCTCGAACATGTGCGGAGTTTGAAGAGCAATCTTACTCGTTTGCTCGCACGTGTGCAAAAGGTATGCTGCATAAGATTTGTATTGTCAAAGGTTGCCTTGATTCACTGAGAATTATTCTTTTGTTGACTAGGGTTGTGGAAGCTGAGAATTGGTGGATTAACCTATAGGAAAATTTTAATGTTCTTAATCTATCGATGGGATTAAAATATTGCACAAGACTGAATTCTTGTATGCAATGTATGTAGTTTGTCTGACTTGGACTGGTCAAGAAACATGTAAATAGAACCCATGAGAGGGGCTTCTTTTAATTGAAGTGACAAAGGAATTATTAGTTATTATACGTTGATATGGTTTAATTTTTTTTAAAGAAGCAGTATTAACATATGATTCTTAGTCCTTGTGAGTTGCGGGCCTGTGGCACATATAATATAGAGAATCATGCAGTTGTTGAACAGAGCAAGAAAAGCAATTTCCCTCGTTAACCTTATGTTGTTGACTCCTCCATAGTCCTCAAATAGGAAATTCTATAGTAGGTTTTTGTTTGGCGTTTTATAAAGACAGATAACCGTAGCTTATGTTACCACACATCTAGTGATGCATACTGTCATCTTTGAGATATCTTACTTAGGAAATGTATGGTCCACTCTTACAGGTGAGAGATGAAATTGAACATCTATTAGATGACAATGAGGACATGGCACAACTATATTTGACTAGGAAGTGGTTGCAGAATCAACAATTTGAGGCTAATTTGGGAGCAACAACCTCATATAACCTTCCAAATAATGCACATGTTCGCCGAGTTGGTTCTACCAAAAGTGGAAGCCTTGTGACCAGCAACTATGAGGATGATAACGATGTGGAGGACTTGGAGATGTTGCTTGAAGCGTATTTTATGCAGTTGGATGGAACTCGTAACAAGATATTGTCGGTAAGTGTTCTTATGATCAGATTGTGGTCAAATCATGTCTGTGTCAAACTTTGAAGGTTGATACTGTCACTTTTTTTAATTTATCGTCCTATCTAAACTATATTATGATTTTTTTCTTTTAGACAATGAAATTCACAACTTATATTTCGCTCCATATGTACCTGTCAACACAAAGTTGTGACTTGTGAGTCTTACTATAGTATAGGGCAGTACAGCGTCCTTTTACTTTTTTATTCCCACACAAACATCACTGGGTTGTTGCTAGTTTCAATGTGACACTGCTGGGAGCTTTCCCTCAGGAATTATAAGCTTCTACAACTTATTCTAATCTCACCCTCTGCTGGGGCCATCAAATTTTGTTACTGTAATTTTAGAGAGGGGGTACTGGTAGTTTGTCCAACTTTGTTTTAGTTCAGGATTTCAGAAACACAGTATTGTCTGACTAGTTGGAAAACCAGTGCTTTTTATACTGTTGATTTCCTTTTATGGTTCACTGTGAAACTAGTAGAAAGGCTACTACTGTACTTTTTCCCAAGATTTTATTTTTTTTGGGGCTGGGGAGCTACTGTGTTTTATGGAATATTGGGATTTGGCAAAGCATTCTCGATCATGAATTGTCTGCTGAATTTGATTAATGTTTATATGGTGAGAATTTGATTGGGATCTTGGAAGTTCTGAAGAACGATAGATGTTCTTCAGTCTATCGTTCTTCAGAACTGGCAAAAGTTCTTACTTATTTTGGCTTCTGATTTGCAGGTTAGAGAATACATCGATGACACCGAAGACTATGTCAACATCCAACTTGATAACCATAGAAATGAACTTATTCAGCTGCAGTTGACATTGACTATTGCATCCTTTGCTATTGCTGTTGAAACTTTGATAGCCGGTGCATTTGGTATGAATATTCCTTGCCATTTATATAACACTCAAGGAATATTCTGGCCTTTTGTGGGGATCATTTCTGCAGCTTGCGTATTGCTTTTCCTGCTTGTCTTAGCATATGCTAAATGGAAAAAGTTGCTGGGATCGTAAGTATTGCCTGGTCATCAGTGATCCGAAGAACAGATCCGAACAAGTCCCTGAAAAGAAGGGACTTTGAAGGTTGTATCTCAATTTCTCACAATTTATTAAGCTGATGTCTAGGATGTTGAATATTGCTTTTGACATGGTGTACTTTATAGCTGACACTATTCACACAGGCATTTTTCATTAAGCAGATGTATGTAGTGTCAAATAAATCTTCACACACACATAATTATAGGCTTGATCAGCTTATATGTGCATGGCAATTGCATAAGGAACATTTTGGTGGGTATAATTTGTGAGCAGCCAACCACATCACAAGAAAGTTCACTTTGAACACAAGCAATTTTAGAGAGATATATATAGAGTATAAGATGTGAGAAGACTTTGGTAGGTTTGGTTTTCATTTTCATTTTTTATTTTTCAGTTTTAATAATAAAAATGTCATCTTACTTTCATTTAGTTTTAAAACAGGCGAAGCCTCTGTTTATTTTGTAGTTGGATAAAATTAAGTGATAAAATTAAATTTGTTTGAATAAAGTTTGAAATAATGAATTTTTTTTTTGGTGCTTAAATAAAGATGAAATAATGAAATAATGAATTTGTGTTTGCTTTTGGTTGATTAAGATATGTTAGAAGCAGTTTTTACGGTAAAAAAATTAATAAAACTTATGTGATAAAACAAATTTAAGATTAAGTTTCGAAAGTGAATTTAAGATAATGTCGTTTTTTAAGGAAATGATCAAAGTGTCTCTTTAACCAGGGGTAATTCATAATTGACTATAGTCAATGTCCTTGTTTCTCCTTTTTAAATTGAACATTTGTCAAATTTGCACATATATATTTGATAAGGTCATATGTGATTTGCGAGTTTTTTTTCCCCTTTTCATGTAATGATGGCGCAGTAACTTGAATAAAATTTGCTAGAAAACTTGTGTCAACCGAAACGAAATCAGGTCAAAATATTTAATTAGGCTAATCTTCACAAGTTGCCAATTTATTACAAGTGTAATGGGTCAGGTTAAGGAAAAAAACAAATTCAAGTTGATTTAGAAAATTTGATTAGGATTGATCTGAATAAGGTCATCGGTTTTTTTAAAACAATTAAAATTCAATCTAAAAATTAAAGATGTGAAAAAAAAAATTATCTTTCTTAATATGATACCTGCCTTTGCGTATTAAGCTTAATTAGTCACTTAGTGCCTGTTTGGGTGGGCGTTGGATGCCCCAAACGCACGTTGCCAACGCTGAAAACAGGACGCTCCAAGTTATAGCTTCTCCCCCAACGCACGTTTCCACCGCTCCTCACAGCTGTCCCAAACAGGCCCTTATATATTGACAGATGTTTATCACATAAGAAATTTATTGTACTATATGGTCAGTAATTTTTTTTTTACCTGAGTTAGTGTTTATAGATAAGTGATAAATTATTATTTTATAAATTTAAACAAATAACAATTCAATTTTTTTTGTTACACCAATGTATTTTCACAGCCGACAGTCATGAGACTAATCCTCTGAGATTTCTCTCAACAAATTGAGTTTCTGATTAGATGTTTAAGTAGTTCAGTCATCTACCAGATGTGTTAGACTTTGTTGATATAATTGCTTAAATACTTGCAATAAAACTCTTGGATTGGCCAGTCATAATTAAAAAACAGTTGAGTAATCTATTCTTACCCAAATTGAACCAATTATTACCCAATTCCAATCTGGCATCTTACAAGTTGGACAGCGATGCAACAACTTGTACTTCTTTTCTACTCTGGCCTAAGTTTTATTTATTTATTTATTTATTTATTTATTTATTTATTTATTTTATAAACTCAAAAAAAAATAGTTTTGGAATTAGTGAGATTTAAAGGGGTGAAAATGTGAATTTACAAAAGTTGTAGGAACAGTATTATTATACTTGGTCATGGTTTTACAATCAACCCCAAAGCAAAGCTTGAACGAGAAGAGAAAGAGAAAGGTTGTTGAAGAAAACAACGAACCCTAACTCGAATCTAGAGAGAGAAACAAACAAACTTTGCTTCGATTTCAAGCCCTTTTACCATTGCATTTTGGGATCTCGAATCTTCAATCTGCAAAGGTCAGCTACCTATTTTCCCCTTTTCTTCTTCCCAATTTCTGTTTTGTTTCATTGCGAATCGCATCTATCTTTCAATTTTCATCCTCAATTCGTTCAATCAGCTTCAAATTGTTGCTTTATTCATGCCACAGCGTCACACATTGCAGCATTTTGATTGATTTTGCTATAAACGGTAATTTAATTTCCTTTGTTTAGCTTTTATTTTCTTTCCAATTTTCTGAAAATGCATGTGTATGTATGCTTTGGGTAAATTCTATTGGAAATTCAGCAGCGATTCAAAGTTTCTATCTTTGATTTGTTTCCTCATCTGGGTCTTTGGGTAAATGAAACAGGAGCTTCAGCAATTGGTTGCAAAGTTCTATTAATTTTTTCTTAATTTGTCATCTGTAAAAAATTTCTTATTGGATTCGATCCCTCGCCCGAGTTAGTGGCTGCAAAGTTTTGGGTTTTTCTTTCTGCCAGTTTTTTTTTTTGAAAAAAATATTTTTGTTGGATTCTCTGTTCCATTGGTGATGAACTGTTATTGCCTGGGAAGGGTTCGGAGACACGATTGTTTCGGTTTGATTTTTATTTAAATGAAATTAAGAAGCTAATTTGTTTAGCAATATAACAGTGGTTTTAACTTAAATTGGTGATTATTATGTGTGATGGGATCATCGATGCGCTGGGTTCTGCTTTATATCAGGTTATCCTTGCTTATAGAGAAATGTACAGACCGATTGGTATGTGATGATCCCATACTGGGAGGGAAGGAATGGTTGACAATTTAAGTCAACTATCTGGAATAATATCCATGTAAAATGAAATTTAAGATTGTTCATGAGATGGGTGGACAAATATTATAACTACATTTGAGAAAGTAAAAGAAAAGATAGATCCATTAAGCTGCCGGCATGACATGGCTTTTTATGTAATGAAATGTGTACTTCAGTAGAGCTCTGGTATATTTAGTTTATAGGACTGTCAATGAAGTTATCTGGTTTTACTCATTTACGAAATTACGAATTTAAGATTAGCCAGATGCTTTATTTTTCCAAAGCTTCCTTATTTACATGTAGGTGGTTCCTTGTATGTTTTTTTTCAAGAATATAGGGAAGCAGGTGCAGCAACACATTTGATGTACTGAGTGCATTGCATTTGCATATGCACCAAATGTCAATTATTTGGAACATATACAGGCATACTTATAGCCTTATAGCCATAGGATCTTTGTACTGAGTAACTGAGTTTGCGGTTATATATTTGTAATTGAGAACATAAGAATATCTGATTATCTTTTTATCTTGGTTTTATTGTTTAAATTTTCATTAGAAGATCCTCCCAAAATAGTTTGTTGTATCTGTTCTTTATATTATCTTTAAATGCACTTATATGGCCACATGCTCTGATTCATAGAATGTTATTTGACAGGTATTGATTCTGCTTCTATGGCAAACTCAAAGGGCTCATCCAGTGTCAGAAATTTGATGTATCCTGGAAAGCATGCTCTGCTTCCTCCTAAAAGCCCGTTTCCTAGTGTTTCCCAAGCATATGCTGATTATCTCTCAATTCCCGGAGTTGGTTCAAAGGCTGTTAACAAATCTAGAGAAGGAAGCACACACCACCAACGTACTTCATCTGAGAGCCATGTTATTGAGGAACAACCTTCATGGCTTGATGATCTACTTAACGAGCCAGAGACACCTGTCCGAAGGGGTGGTCATAGGCGTTCATCAAGTGATTCTTTTGCATACATAGACACAGCTAATATGTCTAACATCACTTATGCAGACCAGGACGAGTATAAATATAAGAATTTGATATCTACTCCATCTTGGTCATCTCAAGACTTTGACCGCAACAAAGATGCTTATCATATACCCATGTATGCAGAAATGAACTTAGCAAAACAGAAAAATAGGTCATGGGACTCTTTTTCAAATGGGGTGACAAGTCTGGGTGGTGTTCCATCTGGCAAAGACCATGTTGCTTTTCAAAGTTCAGGATCACTGACACCTTGTACACCACATGAAGCAGATGGGCTTCCACCAACTGTAAATGAAAAAAGTGAGTCCATAAAATCTGGCTTACAGGATGCAAGATCATCTTTTGAAAGAAAGGATGGTTCTCATGCAAAGTCATCTGCTTCTGAAACAGATACAAAACGTGCTAAACAGTATGTAGTCTTTTTTTCTAATTTCTGATTTTATGGCTATTATAGTGATTGCTTGATGTTACTACACTTGGGTATAGTCCTCCTGGTGGACCAAAGTACTTTGTACTCCTTCCATTCAAATTATGACACCTACCCATGTATGGTTAGTTACCCATACTATTTAAATTCAAAATTATAAAAACTGTCACTTTTACCCTAGTTTTACAAAGGGGAGTACTGAGTGTTCGGTATCCCGGGAGGACCAAAAAAATTCTCCAGACTTGGAAGGCTGCAAGTTTTGGTGAATGAATGATTTGATCCTCTGCTTCTGTCTCTTTTTAGCTTCTCAATGCAGAATAGTTTCATATAGCAAAGCCATGAATAAAGTCTATTCTCTGTCATTGACCCTTTTTAACTTTTCTAGATAAACTCCTTACAATTGTATTATTAAATTCAAAATTGTACTAATTGTGGCATATCACTTCTTAATAAAGTAATTAAAAGGAGAATAGACATTAGTAATAATGTTTATTTGTGGCATGAAGTGATGTCTGCGTTACTAAAGCTGGTTACCATTTCCTGAGTAGAGTAAGCAGTTGCATCATGCTTCTCTTTATATAATGAAATCAGTTACTTTTTGTTATTTTTGCTACTTGATTTGCAGAAGATTTATAATCCCTACAAATTTATATGTGGAAACACTCTGTAACACTTTAAGTTATAATGCAGGCAATTTGCTCAACGTTCAAGGGTTCGTAAACTTCAGTACATAGCTGAGCTGGAAAGAAATGTACAGGCTTTACAGGTTAGTTTTGGCATACATAAGGCATGTTATGTATGAGGTGATATTTTTTGAAAATGCATTCATATACGATAGCAGAAAGTTGGAAATTCTGATTTTTTTTTTTTTTTTTGTCATTACGTAGGCAGAAGGGTCTGAAATATCTGCAGAGCTTGAATTTCTTAACCAGCAGAATCTTATCCTGAGTATGGAGAATAAAGCACTCAAGCAACGTTTAGAAAGCTTAGCACAGGAGCAGCTTATCAAATATTGTAAGTTTCCATCTTATGAGAATTATCCATTTGGGTTCTCAAGTATTGGAAGTCTTTTTTGCTTGGAAATGTTGGGTTATGCATTTCATGTGAGTTGAGTACATATGCTTACGTAGCCCAGCTGGTAAATACTTGTGAATTTATGATGCAATTTATAGTATACATTTGGTTTATTATCTGAGTTTGATTGTAGTATATAAATGGCAAGCAAGTATGAAGTTAATTAAGTTCTACCTTCTAGTTCACTAGTTGTAAGTTACACACACTTGAGTGTTGAGCAAATTTGGTATTTAGTTGTTTTCCGATTCTTATTTGCATTTTCTTAGAGAATTGTCGTGAGTGCCGCAATGAGTCTTGTTTATATGAAGGCTAATTGTAGAAGTGAAGAGTTTTTTCTCCTCCCACTATATCCATTTAATAAAATAGTGAGATAAAATTAGAATGACCAGCCTAAACAAATATTCATTCTCATGTATTCTCTCCATTCAAAAACTTCTGTTGTTTTAGGACATGCACAGTTTAAGAGTTCATCAATTAATGTGTAGTTTGACAAAATACCCTTATTTAATGCTGAGTTATATTGATAAAGAGAACCATAGTTATTAGTTAAGTGATTGGTGAGAATTGTGATATGTGAAATTAGGAGGTGGTAGGTGAGAGATATAATATTAAATGAGGGTATATATGGAAGAAAATTAGACAAATAGTCTTGCATTTCTAAAACAACAGAAGTTTTGGAAAATTGGTAAAAAGCTAAAACAACAAACGTTTTGAATGGACGGAGTACGTTTTTATATTAAAAGAATCTACCATATAGGATAGTGATGTAAGTTACTGGTTAATATATGACCTCAAGAAACTTGGTTCGGATCAGTTGGCCACCTGAACCACCATGTGATGGAACTTGTCTTGCAATGCAAGGTCAAATTTCACTCGAATCCCTCATGGCCCAAGCCACTTCATCAGATAATCAAATGTGTGAGTGAAGATCAGCCTCACGCCCAAAGGGTGTGGGGAGTGGGGACACCTCATGTGAGACCAGGAACATGGCCATTTTAGGCATGTGTGAGTGAGGATGAACCCATGAGTTCTTTTTAGGCATGATTTATTTCATCAGTTTTGACAATAATTTGTTTTGTTCACTGAAAACTGTGCAATGTGAAATTCAGTGGAGCAGGAAGTACTGGAAAGAGAGATAGGAAGATTACGTGGATTATATCAGCAGCAGCTGCAGCCGCAACAACAACCATCTTCTAGTCATAGGCGCACAAACAGCAGGGACCTGGAATCGCAGTTTGCAAACCTTGCTCTAAAGCACAAGGACACCAATTCAGGGCATGACCCTGCGACTGGAGCACTCAGAATTTAGATCTGCAGTAGCTGTAGCCTTGTTCTGCCTCCACATTCAACATGTGTTGCCATGCCTGTGATCGAGCTGCTTCCTTCCGACATGCGGGATTGTGCAGAGATTTCTAGCATATACCCTCTCTCTGCCCGCCTTGCTGATTTTTTCAGCCTTCTCTTAGTCTTGTTTTATATTTACTTAAATTATTGCCATTTAATGTGCACCTGGTGGTCATTGCTGAATCTCATTCTATTTCTCAGTTTACCTACCAGAGGTGGTAATTCAACAATTTCAAAGCTTTCACCGCTACTGTGTTTTCAGTAATTAACTGAACACCCCCCTCATGTGAATCTCCAATGTTGTGGAATTTGGCCTAGTGCAAATAGCAAACATCTCAGGGCTGTTTGAATGTGCATTATTTGTATGGATAATGTTAAGCTTCATGTTTGTAATATGATTTTAATGAAGTTCATGTTTTCTCAAGACATCTGTCTGAAAGCAGTGAGGAAATGATCTGGAGACATTCTTTTATTCTGTCATTTCCTTAAAGTTGAGCTTTCACTTATAGACCAAGCAAGAGGGTTTAATTGGATCCTAAAAATGGAGGGAAAAGTCTTGTTTAAAATGAGCTTAATTATGAATGGCTTTCGTTAGAATATATTTTTCTACTACTTCCAATGTTTGCCATAGTTAATTTTGAGTACCACATTATTTATTTTAGGAATTAGCTGAAATGAAGTTTTAAACATTCTGATTATCATTGTTTCTTTTTTTTGACAGACTATCATTGTTAAAATTACAATCGGAATTTTTATTTTAACTTCTTAAGTCTTGTAATTATTTGTTAGTGTTTAAATTAGTTGCTGATAATGTTGTGAATCCCATAAAAATTTATCTGCATGAACTGTGTTTACATTGAAATGGATTAAAATGTACATTCACCGTTCGAAAGAATGGAATATAATATTTTAAGTTAAAAAGGAATTAAGGTTAAGAATCAGTATGAAATGCAGTGAGTTGATGGTTATGACTTATGAGAGTGTCTCCAATTGTAGACTTTACGGTTGGCAGATTATTTTCCCTCATTGATTAATGTCATCATCTTGCTTCTTGACTTTCAAATTTCCACTACTATTGTTCCTTGCATCAATTACACGTATATCATATTTTACTTTCAAAATAAGAAAATAGTTCTCGGTTTCCCTTTTACCCCTTTTTCATCTCAACAAATGATATTCTCACTAATATCCTTTCATTTCTCCCTCACGTCTACAATTTCTTATATTTAGAAGAGGATTACAAACAAAAGCAAACATGGTTTTCTGACAACAAAAATCAGGAAGCATAAAAACAAGAATGATAAGAGTCAGACTAAAACCACTACGATTGACCTTAAATTATACATTGTCGAGAATTAGAATCTGTAACACTTTGGATATCAGTTACAGTTGTCACAACCAGTCATTTCTCATTGGCAACTGTAAATTCGGAAAGTAACCACAAAAACCGGTTTGATCCGAGTTTTGTACTCATTTCTCAACAAGTCATGAAAACACATAATTTTCTCAAGCATAAGAATTACTAGTCTCCAGGAACCAGTGCATAATAATTGCACAATAATTATTGGTCATCTTAGATAGCTCCACACAGCTGCCACAGGGAGTCATTTTCTCTGTCATTCACTCCGTCCTGACTTGAAATGAAAAATTGAAAACCTCCGGCTAAGCAAAGTCTCTTATAGAAGCTGATCTTCCATACCAGATTCCTCTTATTGAAGTCCATTATCACTTATCTGTGCCTACGCCTTTTAGCATTTTCATCTGTAAATGACTCCCAGTTATGATGGTTAAGCTTGCTCAAGTCATCAAGCTCTGCAATGGCCAGTAAGTACTGGGTAAGTTTCACTAGTTCCTGATCACTATCTCGGTTGGCATGAGCCTTCCTGAATGGCCTAATTGTCAAACCATTCTGTGGGTTCATCACGAAATTTCTTCGAAGGTCATCAAACATGATAGTATTTGAAGCATTGTAGAACTGACACAAAATTAGAAACCACCATCAAGACAACAAGATCATGAGTTATTAGTGCAAAAATTCAAAATAGATTCAGCTTACAACAAAACTGATATGTCAACAGTTACATTTTCCTTTTTTTTTAACTTCAATGAATAAGCTCCATTACCCACCCTAGGTTTATGTTACTTACTGTAATACTCAAAATAAGTAAACATCTTTTGGATTTTCATGAAGATGAAGTTGCCCGACAAAGTAGTAGATATGTATGATAAAATAATATATGATAACATAACTTTGGCCTAGTTTGGATTAACCTATAAGCATAGTAATCAAAATCGGACTTACGGCCTAAATCGAGGAGGGGATTTGTAAATCATAAATCGAGATTTAGCAGTTTCTATATATACGCATATAAATTCTTATGTGCATAGGCCGTAAAGTGTCATAAAACATAACGGGGACCTTCAACACAGAACAAGGGAACAGAGGAGCTTCAACAGAGAACAGGGGAGGAAAAACTGAAGAAGAGCGGTCACATCGCCAATGCCGTCGTCATCGCTAGTGGCCATTGTCGCTGCTTGCAGATCCCTTGGTAAGGTCAAAGTCGCTGTGGTTTCTTTGAGGTGAGTGAGTGTTTGTTAGAATAGGGAGGGTTTGTGTTTCAAACCCTTGAAAAATAGGGATTTTAGCAATTGGGTCGAGCAAAAAAACAGGTCAAAACCTGTAAGGAAATAAATCACACTAAATCGCAAAAACTACCTAAATGGCGATTTTGATCTGATTTCACGATTTTGGTCCGATTCCATACCGATTTAGAGGGATTTGTGATTTGGCGATTTGAATCGCGATTTTGAGTACTATGTTTATAGGAGCTGTAAGCATTTGGTTCCTATCATTGGAAAAAGTACTTAAAAATCTATAGGTGTTTATACACAAGTTAAATGAGCAAACTTTTGAAAAAAGTTGAGGTGCAGAAATCAATTTCGACCTATGGAGGAAGCTATTATTTGGAAGGCACATATTCATTCCAAGATCATTACAATCTCCTTTTCCTACAAGTGTTCAATGAGAAGTTTGTCCAAACTAGTTTTCAATTTGTAAACATAAAGAAGGAAAAACAAATGGCATGTTATACATCATACCTCAGGGAACTTAGCCCAGATCAAACCAAGTGGCTTGCAGTCAAAGACCCCACGAGAAGGCGTCTGAACAGTGATCATTGCTAAGTGGTCAAGAAGCGCTGTGATCTTGTAGTTAGGATTATCCAGAACCCCAAGTTGTCCCATCTTAAGGTTAATCCATTTCATGCTGCAGAAAAACATTAAAACCATTCAAGTTGCAGCCTTGAAGGGTTATTCTTCCAAAAGAATAAGAATTTAACAGAGTAGATGATCGCACCTGGTCGCAGACCATATCATAATGTCATACTCGGAATAAACTGATGCAAGAAACTCATGAAGGTCTGCAGAAGGAAAAAAAAAATCATAACTTTACAAACAAGATGAAAAGGTAAAAAAAAGGAAAATTGCATTCCCATACACAATAATTGATTAATGAATAAATGTAAAAGAGCCTACGATACCACGACCCTAAACAAACTCAGAAGTGAAACAAGGAATTATCCAGTGTGGTTAAACGCGGATCACACAAAATAGTGGAAAGCCAAAATTCCCCTATGTCAAGCTGCCCTCGAGCGGAAAATAGCAGTGAGCCCTCGGAGGGCTACGCTATAGCACCGTAATATCCGCTATTTAACAACACTGTAATTATCTAAAACTTCCGCTTCGTCCCAAAGGGTGTGTTAATTAGGATGAAGTAAAAATTAAAGCTTGTCCCGAAATTATAAATAAAATTATAGTAGATAGTTGAAGAGGGTAAAATACAAGGTCTCATAAGTTGAAGAGGGTTCTCAGCAGTGGACCGGTGATCGAAAAGGGTGTAATCAATATCCAGAACAAGGAGTTTCTTTCCTTCTCGACACGGGTTTAGAAGCTCAACCTGCAAGTTACATGGTAAAAACAATAACAGGATTAGATACAATACAAGTCCTAAAATGCTAAGCAGAGTGGATTGAAAATGATGAAAATACATACCTTGAACTGATTAATGCGCCTAGTCAACTTGTGCTTGTTGACTTCCATGTCTTTGATGTCAATAGCTTCTTCTTGAGGAAGCTCAAGATCATCAATAATCTCAGGAGCCTCCACTGGATCCACAATCAAATCTTCTTCAGTAGTCCTGAAATGCAAAACAAATCAAATCAAATCAAATCAAATTAATATGAAACCCTAACAAACGAAGAAACAAGGGAGGGTAGGGCGAAGTGCGAACCCGATCATGGTGAACTTGAGTGCGGAATTGAGGGAGAGTTGAGAGAGTAAGAGTGTGTCATCGTTGAGTTTAGAACCGAGTTTAGGGTACAGGAGCTTCTGGCGAATGGGTAAAACGTTGGTTAGCTCGCAGATTCGACGCTTGAGTTCGCCGACGGTGTCGTCGCCGCAGACTCGGACGGTGTAATCCTTGCCGGCCCATTTGACCTTGAGTGTCATCTCCTCCTCCGATGACGGTGGCAATGGCACTGAAGATGAAGAAGCCATGTCTCTCTGCCTCTACCTCAGCCTCAGTCACACACACTTCTGCAACCCTCGGTGAGTACAGTAGCTGTCTGTCCCTTATGACGAGTATTGTGTTGTGTTGTGTGCACTTAATGAACTTTGTATCTTTTTTTTCTTTTATCATTAGGTTTCGTCTTTAGGTCGAAAATTCGATTTCTATGAACCGAACTCCTAGAAAAATATCTGACATTCACCACACTTGGGTTAGAGTTACGATAACAATTTAATATATAAACTCATTCATTTATACAATAGAAAAATGGAGGTTGATGCAGATGCAACTGTCGTCTTCCTTTAATATGTCAGGTTAGTCTATGTATAAGACCTTATGTATCTATGTCCTAGCATATGTGCCCTGCGTAGGGCCTCCATGTTCTTCTTCTGGCCCCTTAGCCGGCCACTCTTGGACTTGTATGTACCTAGCCTAAAAATATAATTTTATAGTCAATAAGAATGGAAGTATGATAGATGAAAGTAAGTTGTATATACAAAACTAACCACTAGTAAAATATTATCAAACTCTGATGACTCGGGAGTACTAGCAAGGGATGTGAGATATGATGATATCATACCAAGCACTCAGGTACACACTTTTCCAATATCGCAGCTCGAACCCCTCATCAACAACTTGAGTGGTGAATTTGAACCAACGCTCATTCGTCTCCTTACTTGTAATTGTTACTTACTTGAGGGGATGAGAAATTCCCTGCAGGTGTCAGAACTATTTGAGCGCTTTCTTCGGCATATGAGGTTGTATGATGTGTGAATACTAGATGTACCCCGAGTACATAGCAATATTCTGTAACAGACAATGAGATATTTGATTAACATACATATGCCAAGTGACAACGTTTAAAACTATGTCATATAGATCGATTTGCATCTAAACTAGACCATCAATCCTCTTGTAAGTCCACTAGGCCTCCTCGGGCAGTGATGGACCCAAGCATAACAAAATGGGGTTGCCCCTCAAGAGAAAATTTTCCTTAACAAAATAGTGTATAAATGTTATATTTGCCCCCTTAGAAAAATTATATTATTTCTTCTAATTATTCATTGTTGATTTTACTTAATATGTTAAATTTCGCCCTCTCATGTTAAATGCCTTTAGATTTGAGTCTGTAATATTAACATGCGCATGTATAAGATCAAATTTGTATATTAAAGCAATGAAAAATGTAAAATCCATATAAGAATCAAACACGTCTCGCGGTCATGTAACTTGCCATAAATCTAGCCCCTTCATCTTGGCATCCTCAAGTTGGTCATACAAAAATGTGAGGACAATTGTGCGCCAAACATATGGCTCGACAATCTCCATATCCTCAAAAGAGTGAGAAGGTAGACGACGTTTATGTACGACTGACTCTTGTTGGCAAAAACAATACAACCAACAAGATGGTGAAGAAATGCTCTAGGCGATACGTGTAGCCTCAAAACTCCTAGTTGCAATCGCCTCTATAAACCGTTGGTATAAATGAGAATAAGACGTGCATCCAACTAGTGTGGTTAGCAAAGCCTCAACATCCCACTATAATCAAGTTTTGATTGAAATTTTTTCTTATTTGAACCCTAGTACTCTTTTATTTTTCTCTATCTTTTGTACATTTTAACGGAAAGCATAACCAAATTAAAAAGTAAAAACAGAAGAACAGAGCAAGAGAGAAAATAGATTAATCATAACAATAATAGTAAATAAAAGGTAAATATAAAAAAAGTGTGATTAAATTGAAGGACATAGATTAGAGGGGAGTTGGGTTTGGGGCCTCCCCTATGGGGCTGCGCGCCCCACCTTTTTTTTTTAAACCCAAAAGTGCCCTACGGAAAGGTACTTTCCGTATTCAATTTAACTGAATACGGAAAGGTACTTTCCGTATTATATTTTGATGAATACGGAAAGTTATTTTCCGTATTTAACTCTGACAGGATTCCCCCTTTTTCCACCATTACTCCTCCCTCACCAACTTTCACCAACCCCTCACCAGCCCCCCTGAACCTCCTCAATGCCTCCAGACCACCCTCTCTCTCACCCTCTCCTACCTCACTTTCATTCCCAAGCTCTCCACCACCATCCACTCCTTCATTTCCCAAGCTCTCCACCACTACAACAAGTGTTGTAGTAGAGGTAAGTCTATGTGTTTATTTGTTGTTATTTTGTAGGATTAAGTAGTGGAAGTAGTTAGATTAAGTAGTTTAAGTAGTTAGATTAAGTAGTTTAAGTAGTTAGAAGGATGGGTTTTTGAATTCTGAGTCGTGATATAATACGGATTGTTATCTTCCGTATTGAATATGGAAAGGTACTTTCCGTATTCAGTATGGAAAGTAACAATCCGTATTCGGTATGGAAAGTATATTTCCGTATTGAGTATGGAATGTAACTTTCCGTATTCTCTTCCAGGGATGACATATTCATTTTTCTTTGGTGAGTCACAATTGATTGAAGCTGGATTTCACAATGGTCAACCTGAAGAGGCCACTACAGAGGTGCCACCACCAGCATTTGTGCCCCCGTGTATAAGTATAGATGTCTCGCATTTATTTGCAACTGATCAGGTATTCTTTGAACATATTTTTGCATTGTTTTGAGAGTGTAATATATCAATTCTTATTATGTCTTGATCACCCTTGTAATCAATTCTTATTATTATAACAGATTTTCCCTACCCGTGATGATCTTATCAATTGGGTTCATGGAATTGCGATTGAAAATGGATATGTTACGTTGATCACAAAGTCAGATTATGGTGGGAATGGAAGCAGAAAAGCTTATGTCATGTTGGGGTGCGAGAAGCATGGTAAATATGTTCCTTATAGAGACCCTGACCTTGTTGAAGGGACGAGATCACAAAAGACAGGTTGTCCTTTTAGACTAAAAGGACGACCTAGGAAAAATGGCATAGATAGAGATTGGCGGCTAAAGGTGATGGAAGGTATACACAACCATGAACCAGCTAGGTCACTACTTGGGCACAATTTTGTTGGTCGTCTAAAACCCGGAGAGAAGGAGCAAGTGGGAAAAATGACAAGGAGTTGGGTTCCACCGAGAAAGATGTTGTTGACTTTGAAGGAAAACAATCCTTCAAACTTGACTACCATATCTCAGATTTATGGTGTTTGCAAGAGGTTAAGAAAATCCCTCCGCGGGGGATTGACAGAAATGCAACACTTGTTGAAGAAGTTGGACGGTGACAAGTATGTCCACTTTGAAAGACATGAGCCTGGATCGGAAGTCATTAGGGATGTATTTTGGGCTCATCCAAATGCTATCAAACTGTTCAACACATTTCCATATGTAGTGATTATGGATTGCACATACAAGACAAACAAATATGCAATTCCCTTGCTTGAGATTGTTGGACTGACTTCCACAGATAAGACATACTCCATAGCCTTTTGCTACATTGTTAATGAGGGCACAGATGACTACGTTTGGGCACTGGAGTGTATGAAGTCTCTATTAGCTGATCAAGCCATGTTGCCTAAGGTGATTGTTACTGACAGGGATCTTGCCTTATTGAGTGCTGCTAAGCAAAGCCTTTCTAACACTACACATTTATTATGCTTGTGGCACATCAACAAGTGTGTTTTGGCAAAGTGCAAACTCTATGTTGGCACAGATGATTTTGCTGAGTTGGTTATGATGAAGTGGGCAGAGGTGGTGGATGCTGCAACAGTTGAAGAATTTGAAGTGAAATGGATGCAATTGTTTAATATGTGCAAGGCAAAATACAGCAACTTTACCTCCTATTGTTCTACTACATGGTTGGTTCACAAGGAGAAATTCGCCAAGGCATGGACAAATCATGTGATGCACTTTGGAACAACAACAAGTAACAGGTAAAAAAATTACATGAGCTTAATTTATGCGTTGTTTGTTCATTTGATAGATTGTTGTTAATAAGATATCTATTTGTTGTTTGCAGGGCTGAGGGTGCACATGCCAGTTTGAAGAAGATGTTACGGGATTGCAAGGGTGACCTGGCCACTTCATGGGATGCGTCGCATAGTTTGACATGTAATCGACATACTGAAATATTAGCATCGTTTGAGCGCAGTATTCACAGAATTGATGGAATCTGCCACTCCGCTGGGCACAATCACAACGAATGTTGAGAGAGTAGAGAGTGTTGTTGCTGTTATTAAATCATGCACTCCCAATGGTTTCGGAGATGCCAAAGTTACCCTCAAGGTATTTGCTCGCTTTTGTCCAGCTTCTTTAACCGTCAATTTGTTGTCTCATTTTCTCTCACGATTGCATTGATTTAGGACCCTACGGGCACCGTTGACGCTAGCGTCCATCGCAAGGCCTTCACTGACGGGAAATTTAGGAATGTCATAACTGTTGGATCTGTTCTTGTTCTCCAAAAGGTCTATTACCTTAAACATTAATCTTGCTTCCTTTGAACAAGTACGCATTAATCTTTTAAATTTGCAATTTACTTGCAGGTTGCTGTGTTTGCATCGAGTAAATCTGTTCGTTATCTGAATATAACGTTGCCCAACATAGTCAAAGTATTTCCACAGGATAGCGGACCCCACGACTTCATCGATATCACTGAGGATTAATTTTGTTTTCGTGTTGCTTCTGAATAATTTCGTGTACCCTTTAAACTGTTTGCCATGAATTATTTATGTTACTTATCCTGCCTTTGATTATTTACGGTGTAGTTATACGAGTTTTTTTCAATACAAGAGTCGGCATATAATGAGTGAAAATAGAAAGCATGATTAATATAAAGAGAGTCCTAATACAAAGAGTCACATGTCATAATATAAAAATACAAAAAAAATATACAAATATATAGTCAATCACTCGCCCCGACCCCTACCGGCCCCTCTACGACCTCTAGGTCCACGGGCTCTGCCTCCACGGCCTCTGCCTCCACGCGCACCCTCTGCAGGAGCACCCTCTCCACGGGCTCTGCCTCCACGGCCTCTGCCTCCACGCGCTCTGTCTCCACGACCTCTGCCTCCTGCAGCTCTAGCTCCTCGGACAGCAGCAAAGGCTACCCCCTGGGTACCAATGAAGGCATTGGATCTAATAAGATCCAGCGCCCTCTCAGTGAGGGATCGGGAATGCGTGCCCTCTGCAGGAGCATCTGGCACCTCGAGTGACTGCTCCAACAAGTCCACGGCCCGACGCATAACAGTCTGCAAAAATAATGTAGATACATTAGATACAAATAAAATATCATGAACAAAAAATCACAATTGAATGGAAAATAAAATTCAAACTTACCACTGCACTGAACTCCTCCCTCCTATCATCAGGGATGATGAACCGATGGGACACAGCGCTGTACCACCTCATGTAATCCTCCACAGCCTCTCCCGGATATGTAGCGGGGATCCCCTGAGGGCGGAGGTGCGGCGCAAACTCAGCAAAGGCAGCATCTGCGGTCTCAGCAAGGGACCCAGACGTCTGGATCTCAGAGGGGTGTCGAGGGACATCCTGTATGAAGCCAAACTGGCGCAGAACCCTCTCTGGTAGATGCCGTCGAACAACACGGCCAAATGGCGACCGGATGTAGCCAGAATACATGGCCCTCGGATCCCGTGGTCGATGAGCCCGATGGTCCTCAAATGGGGTCCATATAACGTCATCCACCGTCAGCTCATCGAGCATGACTCGCCTCTCATCAAGGCCTGCATGCCCGACCCGGGACATAGCCCACCGCCGCGCCCTAGGCTGGTCCTGCGAGTACTCCGGATCCGCCCTACGGATAATGACGCGGTCAGAAAGGTACTCGTAGACCCATCCTAGCAGGAGCGAGGTAAAACCTCCCATCTGGGCCGTCCCCCTCCTGGACGCTCGACTAAGCTGGTCGTATAGCGTAGCGAGCGCAATCGCGCCCCACGCGTACTCGCACACTCGACCAAGATCCTCCAACATCCCTATCCAGTAGACGGTCGTATGGTAGCCTCCGCTCTTGCTAGCAAAGAGCGTGGCGCCTAGCTGGTTCACCAGCCAAATCCGTGCAGCGTCCTCATATCGTTGCTCTACAATGAAGTGAATTAAGTTAATAGTTTATAACAATACAATAATAATAGATACAAAGACAATACAATAATAATTAAGACATACTCGCCAACGCAGCCTCATACCGGGTCTGCAAGACCCCAAAGCGAATAGTCTGGGACCTATTCGTATCAAACTCAGCCTCATAAATACCAACAGATCCTCCCATCAACTGAGCACAGAGCGCTGCACACTCGTCCCTCTCCCCCCTCCCAGGCGTATAGAACCTCGACCCCATGGGGAGATGGAGAAGAGCCGACACGTCGTCCAAGGTGATAGTCATCTCCCCGAACGGCATGTGGAAGCTACTAGTCTCCTCATGCCATCGCTCCACAAGGGCCAAAATAAGGCCTGCATCTGTCACCGGGTAGCTGCAATATGGTAGCTGATGAAGACCCGTCTGCTCAATCAACTCTCGAACCCGCCTGTGACTGTCTGAATCACCATCACAAGCAAGGTTCCAAACCTTCCCCCCAGCTGTGGCCACCTTCAACTGTCGACGGTCCACATACCGCTCGTCTGTGCGTAGGAGTGCATGCCACGCCCAGGGAGCCTTGTGATCAGCATAATGGGTGAGGAGCGATAGCTCAACAGGCCCCCCCGGAAACGGCGGCAACCTCTGGATCAGGTCCTCCTCGCCACCCTGTGCCCCCTGCTCCCCCTGCTCTGGCGGCAGGACATCAGCATCAACAGTAGGCGGAGGAATACTATCCTCGTCAGATCCTCCCATGCCGGATGAGGCCTCGCCTGATGACTCCTCGCCGGAAGACTCCTCGCCTGAGGACTCCTCGCCTGAGGACTCCTCGCCTGATGACTCAACCATGGGAGAGGGCGGAGAAACAACTGTAGGTATCTCAACCGTGGGAGACGGCGGATAATCAACCAGAGGAACCTCAATCATGGGAGACGGCGGAGAAACAACTGGAGCTGAAGCCTCCACCGCCTGAGAGGTTGCAGCATGATCGCCGCGCCGGCTAGAAGCATGTAACCGCCGGTGTCTATCCTCAGTAGCCCCGACATCCTCACTAGAAGCATGAGACCTCTTTCTGTTCTTCATTCTCACTATATATTCAAAGCAAACATTCACTATATATACCATTTCAGCCATAGACAGAAACATGATGCAAGCAAATGGAAAATTCCTAGAATTTTATAAGTACATAGATGATAATCGGATCTTCTGTGGATTATGCATGCTTGGATCAACTTTTATTTTCCTAATAATCAATTATGGCATCTAGAAACTACTCACAAATGCTTTGGAAACCTTCTATAATTGATTCTGAACCCAGAATCAATTATAAGTGTTGGGTTTGATTCTGAGATGAATACGGAAAACGTTTTTCCGTATTCAATACGGAAAACCATGTTCCATACTGAATACGGAAAACCATTTTCCATATTCAATACGGAAACCTGTGATCCGTATTTACCCAGAAACGCCATTAACGACAATGAGCTATCGGCCCTAAACCCAAACCACATTCAAGACATTTCAGCCAACAATACCTCTACACAAGCAACAATCGACTACCCTAGGGTTCAATGATTAACATAATTTCAAGTTAAATGGGGAAAATCCAAAAATCCTTACCTCTAGGTTTCAATTCTGAGAATGGGGTTGTGAAGAGCTTTGATGGAGATGATGGAACCTTTCAAGTACACGGTTCAAGCAAGGGGAGCGACAGAGATCGAAGGTTGAAGAGGGGAGAAGAGCTTGGCAAAATACGGAAATGGGTTTGAATAAACCCTTGCCGGTTTACATACTAATATAATACGGATATTAAACTTCCGTATTCAATACGGAAATGTGTCTTCCGTATTCTATTAAAGGGGGGCGTTCCAGTAATTTCCCCACTTTAAGTGGGGCGGGGAGCCCCATAGGGGGGCCCCAAACCCAACTCCCAGATTAGAGTGGTGTAAGCAAGCAAAGCATTGCGTCAAACACTAGACATTCCATTCCATTCCATTCCAATCCAATCCCCATCGATCTATTTCCCTTCTCCTTCTCTTCTTCCACCGCTCTCATTTTGAATTATCCAAATACCAGAGAGAAACCTGATCGAAACCCTAAAAACCTCTTTCTCTCTGTTCCGAGATCTGATCTGAGATCGCGATCGAAATCGATCCACCATGGATGAAGAGTACGATGTCATCGTGCTAGGCACTGGTCTCAAGGAATGCATTCTCAGCGGTCTTCTCTCCGTCGATGGCCTCAAGGTACAATCTCCCGAGATCACCAATCACGATTTGCTTCCTTCTTGTTTTTTCTCGAATCGAAACAACAATCTGTTATCGATGTTCAATCCACGTTCTTCAAATCGAATCGGCGGTGATGTGTTTGTTTGTTTGTTTGTTTGTTCGTTCAGGTTCTTCATATGGATAGGAATGACTACTACGGAGGAGAATCTACCTCGCTCAATCTTAATCAGGTACTTTATTCCTCTTCAACTATTATCATTCAAGTGTCAAATGATGATTTGATTGATGGTTTCTCTGTAATCTTCAGCTCTGGAAGAGATTCAGAGGAGAAGACAAGCCTCCTCCACATTTGGGCTCTAGCAAGGACTACAATATCGATATGAACCCTAAGGTATTCATTGATTTGGTCTACTGATGCATGTGCTCTTTCTATATATATAAGCATATGTGATATGATTCTCCATGTCTGACTCTTTTTTTTTTCTTATGGGGTGGCTAGATTATTATGGATAATGGCAATTTAGTCTAGTGATGCATATGCTCTTTCTATATATTTATACATATGTGATATGATTACTCATGTCTGACTCTTTTTTTTCTTCTGGGGTGGCTAGTTTATTATGGCTAATGGCAATCTAGTGCGGGTTCTCATTCATACTGATGTTACCAAGTATCTATATTTCAAAGCTGTGGATGGGAGCTTTGTCTTTAACAAAGGAAAGGTATGCTTGAGTTATTTCTTGTCGATCATGTTGGAAAGTTTAGTTTGGTTTTGATTTTGTTTTACATGCATTAATTGCTCTGTTGTTGTAGGTTCACAAGGTGCCTTCAAATGACATGGAGGCCTTGAAGTCCCCGCTTATGGGAATATTTGAAAAACGCCGGGCCCGCAAGTTCTTCATTTATGTTCAAGATTATGATGAGAAGGATCCTAAGACACACGATGGGATGGACTTGACCAGAGTGACTACTAAGGAACTGATAGCGTATGTATACACTTGTTTTCTTGTCCATTCAACAAGCCAATTTTGTATTTGCCTAGATCCTGGGCATAAAACATTTGGAAATTGGTATGAGAATAATTACGATGTCTTATTCACCTTAATATGGCATCATATTTAATTTTTCAGTCATATAGACTTGATAGTGAAATGCAATTGTACGATCTAGTTCCGTAAGTCTGTCATATATATATATATATGTGTGTGTGTGCATATGACTTTGAAAACATGATGGTGACATTTTTGTAATTTAAATGAAAAACAAGACGTGAAAACAAAAAAATAATATCTGAAACTAAATATGCTTGAAATGTGTGAGAGTTTAATCTTATTTGGCATTTTTTATTAGTGTACTGTGTACATATATACTTGCATGTCATTTAGTTACTATATTTTATATAGAGAAGGAAATTAGAACTTTGTGTGGATGGAGTCATGGAATATTTTGCTTTTGTTGTTGACCTGTTACAGAAAATTTGGCCTTGATGATAACACGATAGACTTCATTGGCCATTCTTTGGCGCTTCATAGAGATGATCGCTACTTGCATGAACCAGCACTGGAAACTGTAAAGAGAATGAAGGTAAGTGTACTGGTTTATTAGCACCTGTTAATATTTTTCAATTATAATTGGAAGTTTGATCAAATTCCATTTGGTTCCTAAGCTATATTTGTGTCCTTATTTGTGCTTATATTTCCTACTTGTAGTTATATGCAGAGTCTCTTGCACGCTTTCAAGGGGGATCACCTTACATATATCCTTTGTATGGTTTAGGGGAACTTCCCCAGGTATTCATAATTATATCTATATTCACGCATCGGCTTCATCTCATTTTAGGAATGTAGTGTTGGAATTCGTTTTGCTCAGGTTTTTTAATTCTTTTTTTTTTGGTTCAGGGTTTTGCACGGCTTAGTGCTGTTTATGGTGGAACATACATGTTGAATAAACCTGAATGCAAGGTAGATATACTCTACTATACTTATATGCAACCTCCCTCCCCAGTAGTGTAAGACTTGCCACACTTGAAGAATTACAACTTTTAATAAAAAAATTGTTCATCGATCCAATTTCTGGCCCATAACTATGTTTTAGATCTTAAATACCAAATTTTAGAAAGTTTGAATAAAATTATATCATAAAATGGTTTATATTTTAATTTCTTTGGATAAGTATGTTTTAATGCTAGTTTTTTGGTGCTGTGTATAAATAAAGAAAAGACAGAAAACTAAAAAAAAAAACTGGCGACAGTTTTTGGGTGCTGTATACCAAATGATAGATTGAAGATATTCTTACTGAGTCAAAAACTATGTTGAATTATGTGAAATTCTAGCTTGATGCTAAATAACTTGCAAATAATTATTATACTTATTATTTTGATTTTGTAGGTGAACAACCTGCTAATATTCTTTTGGATATAATCTTCATTTTGCTTGAATTCCAGGTTGAGTTTGATGAGGAAGGGAAGGTTGTTGGTGTCACATCTGAAGGAGAAACTGCAAAATGCAAAAAAGTTGTTTGTGATCCATCATACTTACCCAGCAAGGTAATATAAATTAACTCTAATTTGACTTTTTGCATCTCTGTAGGTGTTGTGAGAGTGAAATTTTCTTGGTTCTTGAAGTCTTACGAGCTATTCTAAAAAATTGGGAAAAGAGTGTACAACTACGCTAAATTTTATGCTTTTATGAATCAATTAAGAAATTAACCCCCATTGATTAATAGGTCATAACAATAGTAGTTCTGGTATTAATTGGTATGAAGTGAATGCCAGTGCCTATTTGCAATAACCAGAGTTTACAGTGGCCGCTGTTCTCTAAAATATACATTACCAGCTTTCTTATTGAAAGGAGTTTGTAAATGCTGCTTTTGAAAGAAAAAAATTAATGATCAATGGTGGACTGCTTTTAATTTCCAAATTGATTCTTGATGCGAGACTCCATCCTTCTTAATAAAAATTGTAACCATTTCAACAGGTGAGGAAGGTTGGTAAAGTTGCAAGGGCAATATGCATCATGAGCCACCCAATCCCCAACACCAATGACTCTCCTTCTGTGCAAGTTATTCTACCTCAGAAGCAGTTGGGCAGAAAGTCAGACATGTAAGTTTTCAAGCAGTACGTTGAATAATAGATATTTAATCAAATGTGTTGTATCCACTATCCATTTCTTGCAATATACTGGTGCAGCAGATCACCATTATTGATCCTGCAGTTGGGACCGTAAATTAGCAAGGGCAAGCTTTCTTAACTGAAGCTAAGCCCTTCAATTTTTATTGATTTGTTTTTCTCCAGACATAATCAAACACATGAAATAATATTGCTTCTTTAGAAATCCTTTTAGCACTTACTAATAAGTTTATAGTATTCAGTCTTTCTCTTCCTTTTTCACCTATACTTCTTAATTTCAACAACTACAAATGTAATGCTAACCGAAGTGTTATGGAACTTTGCAGTCATTCCAGCTATAGAAGGCATACCAAAAATACGAAGAGCCTAAAATGATTTCATATTTAAAAATTGGAAAAATGAACATTATTCTGGCATTTGATTTTCGTTAATTGTAGATATACTTGTATTTTCATAATTTCACTGATGTTTGATTCCATTGTCCTGGGCAGGTACCTATTTTGTTGCTCATATTCTCACAACGTTGCCCCAAAGGGAAAATTTATTGCATTTGTATCAACGGAGGCAGAGACAGATCAGCCTGCAATTGAACTAAAACCCGGAATTGACCTTTTAGGACCTGTTGATGAGATATTTTTTGATATGTATGACAGATTTGAACCAGTCAATGAACCCTCCTTGGACAACTGCTTCATATCAACAGTGAGTTTACTTTGTCTTTCTTATATATATATGTATGTATGTATGTATTATTTGGATAGGCCGGCAATGATACATTTATATTTTTTTGACAGAGTTATGATGCTACTACTCACTTTGAGTCAACTGTAGTGGACGTCCTCAACATGTATACAATGATAACTGGAAAGGTGAGTTTTGTGCATCGGTGCCTACTTGTTTTTGGTGCTTGCATTAACTTGTTAGTGCCACAAATGATGAAAATGACATTGTTCTACTATGTGCATTTGCTCCCGAAGTAAAAACTAAAAGTAAATTTGGAAGTTCTATCTTATCATACGTAACCACTTTTACATTTAAGTCCTACAAACATTAGGAATCTATTTTCTTAAGGGCCGTAAGCCCAGAACCCTTATATGGGGAAATAGTTACTTAGCGACAAGTCAATGCTTGAGAAGAAAATTATGGAATTACATCCATGAACAGTTGGTATCCCATTGACTTTGGGTTTATGGCTTCAGGCTCTTGTTAATTTTCTTCAGAATTTAAGATTCCCTTGTTTCCCTCTCCCTAAAGCTAAAAATGGCTGACATTGACAATAATTCAATATGATGAGTTGGATATCTAATGTTTGTTCCCCTACCTCTTACCACTTGAGCTATCATTCGGGGACATCAATGATATCTTTAAAAACAAATGAAGTTTTCTTAAAATGTTGACTTGCGCACAAATTTATAATTTACCCAGGAATTTGAGTGGATGGAAAAAATTCAAGATTCTAAATGATTGTGTTCTAATACACCAATGAGATATCTAGAATAGTTCAACATATACTCTATCGTTTCTGGTTAATTGGATGATTTTGCAAATTCATACATTAACTTGGTGATTTGGAACAGGTTCTTGACCTCTCTGTGGATCTAAGTGCTGCTAGCGCTGCAGAAGAGTAAAGATAGCTGGTTGATGTCCTTTATGTTTGTTCTGTTGCTGATGGGATCAATATGGACTTTGACATTTTAAATAAGTTTATGATATAAAATGTTCTGTTCTGTTTTTTTTAAAGAACACTTCAAAGTTTGTAGAACAGATTTGGTTGCAGGGGAACTTCTCCCGTCCAGCTGCTCTGGTTGTGCTTATTACAATTATTATGTTGACAAATTTGTTGTGTTGCATTGGTTGTAGTTTTGGATTTTTTATTTGCACCCTAGCAAATTGCACAGTTTAAGTACCTTGAATCAATTATACAAGGATGTTAGACATAATTTGGGTGGTTAAAATGGAAAAAAACGTCATGGGTTAGATCAGTTAGACTACTCTAACTTTCATCTCATGGTGGCCTTGTGAAGTAGAAGTAGAAGTAGATGGAAAAACAGTTAAATTAGTATGAATATGTATAAAGTAGACTTTATTTAAATTTAACTTGATTATTGTATTATTTATTAAGAACAATGAGCCTTTTATTTATTACCATATAAAATTCAAAAAATTATGATTTAACTTGTACCACACCATGTAGAGTCAAACCAAAAAAAAGCCAATCTTTATCAGATGAATTTGATATGGATTATCAAATATTTTTTTAAGCCAAATCACAACTTTTTTTTTATATCAGAAAGATAAATTGGACTCGCAGGAATCGATCCCTAGACCTCCCCCAGAGTTTTGCATATGCCCCCAGCCTATATGGTCCTCCAGCTGGGGGACCATATAGCCTATCCTACGGGGACAAATCACAACTTGTAGCAACCTTCAACCTAAGCTTCACACTCAAATTTCTCTCCGTAGGATCTCTCTATACTCGGTCTTAAGAAATAAACAAAGTGTTTGTTTGAGATATCAGTTTTGCCCCAATGGAAACTGGGTTTACCAAACGTTAAGGGCGTGTTTGTATTTTTAATAGCGCACATACAAAGTTAGTTTGGATATGCTTCTGGCTCTCATGTGTCATTGGAGTAAATGTGTTTTTGACCAACTTCACCGTAAATACACACCATGTGTTGTTAGCAGGAATTCCCATGCACCTCAATGTCATCAATGTGTCTTGTGTCATTGGTATCAAGGAGGCTTCCGAACATAAATACAGACGCACTAAAACAATTTGCATCAAATTTACGCATTGGGCTTGGACATTACACGTTTACGTCAACTGTAATGGGTTTTCGAATAGAACACAAAACCACACATCTAAAGAGAAAGTACAATCTCAACTACAAGGCGAAAATTTCTGGCGAAGGGATAATTATAAAGGAAAAGAGTATCCACGCAAGTACTTGGAGTCCACACCTGATTCTCGGACTAGTGCAATGCGCCCAGTTCGTGCCACCTGAAACCAGAAAAAAAACATTACAAACACTGAAATCAAAGTTAAAGAGCGCTGGTGTACTATACAAGCAGTTATCCGGCTATGCTTAGATACCCGTTGGCGTAAGTGCTGTGGTAACAGACGTTAGCACTCACTTCGAGAGAAAAATGAACGAAACTCTTTTGTGGATTGAAATGGAAGTGCTTTCACGTTAACTCAACTAGTATTCAAACACACTCCCTTGTTATATAATCATTTATTACTTGTTACTGGTGGAATTTTAACTAGAACCTTCAGGATGAAGTACAGCATATACAGGGTTTTTTTCCTCCAGGATAAAAGAAAGGAATGCCTTGGAAGATAATACAAGCAAAGAAGTAAAACATGTTGCACAGAATTAAGGAATGCATCAGATATGACTCTGGAAATAGATGGAGTGTATTTAAACAAGTCAACTATCTCATTATGTACGTAGAAAAGATTTCAAAGACAAACCTCACAAATGCCATATGGTTCTAATAATCTCTGCAATGCAACCATCTTGTCCAGATCTCCAGTAAGCTGGAATAAGTGCATATCAATTAGTTCCTCCAGAAACAACTTAAAAATATTAAAAGATTCATTTATTTGATTCAGTAATTTGATACTTCATTTATACTATTGGCACTAGCTTGCAAAAGCAGGAAATACTTCAAAGAAACTAAACACAACAGAGAAAAAAATATATCAAGTTCCCAAGTTTTCTGTCGTCAGCCTAATTTCATAATGTAAAAAGCCGTAACCTGCTGTTCAATAATCATAGCCTAGTTGGGAGGAATGTCATGAAGTTTGCACCAATATGATATCATCAGTTAACATGAGCTATATTATATTTCTTAAGGAAATGTGTTAACTCAGTGCCCCGTTTTATCATTTATATCAATCTAAAAGAAGGATAATATAAACAATTTTAAAGTTTGTGTGCGTGCGCGCCTACTTAAACCTAAAATTCTATCTGCTACTGTAAGACATAAGCAATTCTATTGCTCACAGCTAACAACCTCTATAAAGGAAAAAGAGCGAGGAATGCTGCAGACAATGAGCATAACTGGTTCTTAACATTTCAAGATAACAAATAGCTTAATGCTATCTATTCATATGACCTAGGAAATAAGGGCCACCAGTGCACTGCCTCATTGGTAGTAGCTTTGTTAACTGTTGGAACTTGGAACAAATCTACATGCAAGATCCAACAGAAGTTAAACTGCCAACAAGGCATGATCCTTGACCTTGTAGCATAATAAAACTCAGCTAAACTAATTTGCTTCAGTGCAACTAAGCACATTATAGTTGCTAAGTTAAGCATTCTATCAATGTTGCGTTGGTGCTAAATATGATACTATATCACCTGATTGAAAAATCTATATAAAATTCACCTCGAGGGTTATTGTATGATCGGATACATCAACAGCTTTAGCCCTGAAAATGCTGGCAATATCAAGGACATCACGTCGTGCAGCAGCATTTACTGCAATCTTTATTAGCATTAATTCTCGCTCAGCAAATGGCATGTGTGTCAAATCACGAACCTGGAGAAATATCAGTGTAAATCTAGAAAATTACAAAATGGACAGATTTTTTTAAAATAAAATTTGATCAAATATTGATGCACTATATGTATCAACACGATTCTCAATGGTAAAGTAAAAAAGAAATATAAAGATTTAAGCTACATGTAAGAGATTTAACAGAATGTTGTTGGGTTGATATTCCTAAATGATATTAATCAGGAAGATCAGAGCACTCAAAATCAACAAGGGTTTCTCAAAAAAGATAAGTGCAGGACGATTAAGTTTCAGCAGTGCCTTCTATTATTCACATGATATTAGAAACAGAAAATCCACTCACACCGTTAACATTGTATCGAAATCAATTTTGTTATTGAATTGGTCACTTATATCCTGCTAAAGGCTTCCAAGACATATGTCCTGTTGTACCCAAGTGCAAAAACAGAAAAAGCAGCAAGGAGTTCAATGTGAACTATAGGCCTATGTCCATGAGCACAAAATAAAGAGAAATGTCTACATTCAATGAAGATTACATGGAGTAGCCACTTGGTGTTTTAAAAACCGAACCGGTCATTGAACTGTAATAATTAAATATAGATTTTCAATATTATATGATATATTAAACAACAAATAACATAAAATGTTAAGAAGTTAAGTCAATTTCAAATTTTAAATTGACATTACATGATCATTTTATGTTTTATAAGATAAAAAATTAATAAGAAAAGGTAAAAAATTATAATCCATGTATGTAGGCCTTTCTAACTACATTGAACATTTATGTAAATATTTTTTTATTAAATTTAAAATAACAAAGGATTGTAAATTAGTTAGTTCAAACAGGTTCAATGCTACCATATTCTGACCAGCTTTCACCCAATTCGATTGGTTCACCAGTTCTTGCCAGTTTTGAGATCAAAAGGATTTTTAAGTTAAAATTAAAGGAATGGTCACTCGACTGGTTTTCGGTTCAACTAGTCGGAATGGTCAGTCCACTCTAAATTTTATAACTCAACACTCAAATCCTAAATCCAATACACCTAAATCCTCACTCATGGAGATTTAGTTCACCCTGTTATGTAACCACTGACATTAATAAGAATATAAGATCATGCCGCTGGGAGTAAACTACAGGTTTGTCAGGGACTAGCCTAGTTGTTCCTCCAGTCTCACCACAAATCTCCTTGAAAAAAGCTTAGTTGGATCAATTTATAGACTTTTCTGGTCAAGTAACAGGTTGGGGTAAGCCCAATATGTTCATTTCTGTGTTTACTAGGACACTGATGGAAACCCGCACTTAAAGTGCAACAAGACACTGCAAACTGTAATAATATAAAGGTTATAAAACTAAAAGCAAGCAATTTATTTACAGGATGCGATGAGATATATTTAGTAGAGATTTTGAACCTCATGCAGCTCTATTAGCTTATAGAGTTGCTGCAACAACTTGCCAATTGACTCATCTGTCCCAGGAACCACGGTTGTAAGTCGCGAAATTCCTTCAACTTCAGAATGTCCTACAGCTAAACTCTGGAAATAACAGAAACCACATTCAAGCAGATAAGAGAAAGGAGAAATTAAAATGGCCATACATATATCCATGCAATTTTATACACAAATATGAAAGAAAACACTGAAGAAGAAAACCTGAATGTTATAGCCCCTTCTAGAAAAAACTCCTGTGACAACGTTTAGAACTCCGGGAACATCATTCACAAGCATGGATAAAGTGTGTGACCGAATTCCGCTAGTCTGAAGGCATTATCCCAACAGTTAGAAAGTCATATGCATGTCATTCATAAAATCCATGAACATTACATGCTATTGACCAGTAAGGACTAACTACATTTTCTGCTCCTCACAAGCATAAAACATTTTTTATGAGAATTGAGACTATACAGGATAATAGATTTATTAAGTAATTTTGAAACAAGATTCATACAATTTGGTGCCAAGCCTCTGATACTTGAATTTTAAAAAGAAAATTCTTGTTAGCTCAACTAAATTACTAAAGTAGATTTAAGTACAAGAAAATAACGGCAAGGATATCATAAATTGTAGTTCTGCTAGGTAGAGTCAGGGTTTTCTGGCGATATTTTAGGGTTTTTCTCAGGTCCACTAATAGTGAGCTCTAATACCAGCTAGGCACTGTGAACACATTGAAGTACGCAGTATTGATCTGAAATTGCTTGACAAATAGCACTCAGCAGTATGATATTTACACATGCCAGAAACTTCTATTTACAAGGCAAAGATTAAAAGGATGCAGCTCCAGTGAAAACTATCAAATACATGAATATATCATTCAACTATGCACAAGAAGTAATTACCGTAAGTATTTCTATTGATGCTGAAACAATTCACATGGAAAATAGAGAATCTCAACAATATCAAACTTTAAACACTAAAGGGGGGAAGACCAACACCAGGTAGAAAAGGAAACGAAAAAGGGTTACATATAAGGACAATAAGCAACATTAAACCATCTTACATCTTCATCATTGAGAACACCCCAGTGAGCATCAAGTACTTGAGTGACTGTAAAACTGTCTGGAGGCTCTATAGGATAAACATCTCCCTTCACAAAAGCAAACATTTCAAAAGAAAAGGTCAGAGACAATATCTGAATTTACTAATGACAAAATAAATCCAAGTACAGAAGGGGTGTCGAATATTGGACATGTACATAATAAGCCACTGTTGGCTTCATTCTGTCCAATAGTTACAACAGGTTTGTTCTCGTTGCACAAATGCATGTTAGAAATGACTGACAGTTCGCTTAAAATTTCAAGGAGCAGAATACCCAAGAGAGGACATGATCAAAATCCTTTTCCAGCACTAACTTAAGGGAAATGATATGTTCTGAATAACGAAACTGTTGCATTCCAACTAGTTCCACAAAAAAATTGCAGAAACTGCAAACAATCATTAAACATCAGCTTATGTGTTTTAACAAAACCTTTCTAGCAAATGATAAAAAATTGTTCCAAAGCAAGCAGTAGAGGTAAAGGATTTTCAGTAGTAAAGATCATTAGCTGAAATGTCATCAGTATTCGAGATATGCACTAGAATCAAAACCAGAGTAATACTCTCGCCTGATATAATTTTGCTTCATGAAACTAAGTTTGCTCACAATTTTCAAAACTGATTTTTGAGAGGAATTGTCAATTATTTAATCTCAAATGAATATATTTCAAAGTTAAAGTTGAATTGTTCTAATTTCAAAAAATAGGTAAAAATGGAACTGCTAGCATTAAGACTATGTAAGATCATACCCCTACAGGCGCATCATTTTTGTCAACAGGATTTCTATTTTTCACTCCCACAAGTGCATTAATAGCTGGCTTTCCTTCAAGATCTGGATACGAAGCAGCTGAATACCGCCAAAATGGAGCTGATGCACCCATCTTTTCCCTTCTTAATGCGATCTAAGTGAAATTGCATCATCAGATAATAATGGATGAGCAAATTTTGCAGAATCTTACAAATTACAATATAATGAATGAGAAAGTGGACAACATAAAACCGTTAAGGAAATTTCTAAGGCACTCAATTGAACTTTCAAACCTTTCCAGTTCTGGCTATTTCTTTAATTCCAAACTTGCTTAAATTTCTTTGAACTGCAACCAGCTTCCCAGGATCTCCAGTGACCTGTAACATTTATAAAACAACTCACGTGAAATTACAACCTTATTTTATCACCAAGAAAATCTAGTAATATATTGTAATTAATAATGGTAACTGTGATGACTAAATAATTGTTAGACGAAATGGAAAAGATAAAACCAAAATTGAGTGAATATGGGTACCGAGAGATCATATCAACACACTATTTATACCAACCTTAGTATCCTAATTATACTATTATGTTATTTTTATGCAATAAAAGGAAGAGTTCAACACATTGAGTATATTCCCAAGATGAACCATCTACAAGGCATCGTGCCCCACTCTTGTAATGCAATACTTCCAATGATCAATAAATACCATAACAAAAGAATAATGGTTTCCCCCCTTTCACAACTACACTCCAATTGAGTGTGAAGCCCACAGCAAGTTAACAATCCACATCCCAACCACAACCAGAACTTTGATGATGGCCATAAAATTACTTCCATTTGCTGCCACCTTTTATCCAATTTCTGAGAATCAATCCTTTCACATGACACAGCCAGCACTATTCAATCTACCAACATTTAAAATTATTTTAGCCATAGCAATGAATTAGCTTTAGGCAGTTTGCAATTGACAAAATTATGCCTCCTTTTTAGTGTTGTAAATGTAACACACATAGGAGACACTCTCAAAAAATTTTAATTTACACCAGTAAGTTATACTTGGATAGAAAAACTTGAGAATGTTTGTTGTTTGAGATCCTAATGTCTTCATAAATTTTTTCTTTCTGGATGCATTTATCTTATAATAACACATAAATTTTATGTATTTATACAATAGATAACTCAAAAGAATCAAAGAAGGTTTAGCAAGACATAAATAGGCCAAAAAGATAAATGATAAAGCAATTCAGGGAAGCAACTATACAATGTATACAGAGCATACCCTTCAGCTACAATAAGTGTTACAGGTTGCATACAAATAGAAAACAAACATGCACCAAAAAATTAAGATTAAAGATCAAAGCATATCCAAATCAGTCCAGCAATAACCTCAATTGTCACCGAATGTTCCGATATATCTACAATCTTAGCTCTGAATATGTCCACCAACCACTTCAGCTGTAAATTCCCATGTAAAAACGAATCAATGAAGAGAAACAGACAAAGAATTATACCACACACACACACACACACTCACACACGTGTGTGCATATGATTACAACATAACATTTGGTAGGTACCTCAGCACGATTTTGGGGTTCAGCATGCACTTTTATGAGCATCAATTCGCGTTCTACCTGAGGCTCATTTGATAAATCTTCCACCTAACAATCAAATGAACACATTCAGCATAAACCAGTGAAAACAAATTTGACTTAGATTTTTGTTTTCTTCCTATACAAAAACAAGCCAATGCAAACAAACAAACACAAAATAGAGCAAGTCACATAGGGTTGTGTGGAACCTTCAGAACGTTGGCAAGCTTTTGAAGCTGCTCCACAACTTGACGCAGCACCGTCTCAGTTCCAGATACAACAATGGTGAAGAGAGCCTTATCCTCATTGAGGCCAACAGCGAGTGACTCAATGTTGAATCCTCTTCTCGCGAACACTCCGGCAATCCGGTTAATCATTCCGCTCTCATCGCCGACGAACACCGAAATCGTGCGTCGCCGAACCCTGCATTATCATTATCAATTCATAATTGTAAGTAACAAATCACTGAAATCAGAGAAACAGTTAGTGGTAATGAGGAATCAGAGATGGAGAGCACGTGCTTGGATCGAGAGGAGGAAGGGGGAGGGCCGTTGGGAGAGACGGTTGTGTCTCCGGTGGTTGCGGCGGTGGTGAGGGTGAGTTTGTTGTGGCGGAAAGTGGTGGGAGAGTGAGGTATTGAGATGAGGGACGGTGGTTTGGTTGGGAAGAGAGTGGTTGGTTTTGGATGAAGGGAGTGGAATTTCAAGGTTTGGAGTGGTGTTGCAGTGGCCGCCATGGTTAGCTCAGTGGAGCAGAGGAGAGTGGTGGCGGCACCTTTTGGGGGTTGCTGCGCCTCTCTTAGCTTTATATTGTCTTGTCTTGTGCTTTTTTGGAAACTAAATTGAATGATGATTGAAGTGTGAATGGCTCATAGATTATGCACATTTTACACATTATATTACACACCAACTTTCTCTTTTGTATGATTTTCAATTTTTTTTTATTTCTCTTCTCTTTTGTATCGCATCATTGTTCTGACAGACTCAAATGACCACGAGGCTCAATATCATAATGGTCGGTTAAGAGGATTCACAACCAAGTAAACGTGGTGCTAGCCGGCTAAGGGACCAAAATGAAGTCTTAACTCATTCAACAACTAGTCGAGCAAAGGCAAATGAGGTTAATAATCCAAAGAGCATTCAAGCATAGTCATTATATCATAAGTTATTCACAATAGCTAAGTTAAGGTTAAACGTCTTTACTATTGTTCATGTCGAGAATCTAAATGTCAAGATAAAATTGTAAATCATATTTTAATTATAGACGAATTTGTCAGGCGGATAGAACAACAAATCAATGAATTGGAAAAATCAATATATGCATCACTAAAACCATTATGTAGAAAAGTCTTATGAGAGATTTATCCGTAATGAACAAAACCAAGACAATAAAAAGCGAGCTCTTTTTTAGTCGTATCAGGCGCATCAACTTTGGTTTGACTTGCCTTGTCCGTATAGTCAGTCATCGATGACAACCATTTGCCGAGGACATTAGTTTGGCCCATCTTGACGCTCAGGGACGAACTTATTTTTACATATCTTCCTCACATTCATGCCTTTCAATGGAGTCTCGTATGCACCGGTAGAAGTAATTCTAAAATGTTTAAACATGAACATATAATGATAGTGTTGGCTTAGTGGTAATCATAATACAAATAATCAATTTACAAGATCATGGGGCACCTGCGCCCATTAAGTTTTCTACAAGTATTTTTTTTTTTGAACTCAAGTTTTCTACAAGTATACATGTAAGTAGTATTGTCTTCATAGTATACTAGTATTGCCCTAGTTTTATATTACTACTAGCTGCAGTGTCATCAACCAGTGAAGGATATATTTACAAGGTTGTGTTCCCACTAAGTTTTTCAGTAGTATACATATTTAGCTTAGTGCCATCACTTTTGTCCCTTTTCTATTTCCATTTCTGCCATTTTTTCTGGTCAGTCTATTCCTGCCATAACACATCTCTTTTTCATTTCTGTTTTTATTTTTTATCTGTCAAGCTCCTTTCGCTCTACCCAAGCAACTGGGCCGTGTTATTGGCCTTCAACTCTAAGTTTTTTTCTATTCTCTTTTTTTATTTATTATTAAACCACATGAGGGACTAAAACCATAGGCATATGACAAAAAAAGTTGTTGTTAATTTTAAGGTGATGAAAAATAATTAACTCTAGAAAATATTTAATTGAAATTTATGCAGTATTTTTAATTTGTATACAAACTTGCATAGGACAATTAATTATAATTGATATTAAAACTTTTAAGACTAATATTTCAGTACTAAAATTTTACATATGCATTTTACCTCCACATCCATCACTACTCACTAGTGATAACCAAATTAAATAGCTTCGAAAAATATCACATGTTAAGAGACATGCCGCAATATTCCAAATGAGTTTATGGCCATGGCTAACTATAAAAAAAAAATATGAACAATCCATACAGTGCATTGCTTTGTTTGGGCGATTTTTGTCATAATAATTAATCATTTTTTACTTCTTTATTACAAGTTGTTTAAAGGTATGGATAGACACCATCCCCTAATAAGGACAAAAATAAATCTTATCCGATCCCTGTTATATTTGACAGCACCACTTTACAGCACCACTTTAGTGGTGTTTATTCATGTAGATCTTTAATTATCGGAGAGATCATAAGATAAAATATTTTAAAGCTGAAAAGTTCATCCATGTGTTTGAACCACAGAAAAAAAAATACATTAATTTATGTGACTATTCTAAAAAAATGACAGTAGCTAGCTATGTGTGTCAACAAAAATGAAATAACCATCCCTATCATGTAAAATGGTATAAGGATAGCTAGAGACCATTACATGTTAGTTTTAATACCTCCCAGTGACATGTTATTATATAACTTTTGATTATTGTGAAATTTTATATATACTACATATGTGATAGTATTTTTTAATCCAAATATCCAATTATGAATTTTAAAGAAAATATCAAAATGTGTGGACCCTTCATGTAACGTGAGAAATGGTGTAAGGAAAAATGCAATTATTTAGCATTCAAAAGCTAGCTATCATAAGCGAGGGTGTATTGCTATTTATTATGTGCAATCAGTTTTATAAATAATTTAAGTCAAGTTGTCCGTGTTTTATAATTACTTACTATAAATAACTAGTTGTGGTCAACTTGTAAGATTTTTCTTTAATCGCACTTGTTGGATCCCTATAAACAGTTGCTTGATTTCAAAGTAACAACCCATACTACTGCCTTTAATTTTGATAGCAATAAGTGTATAAGTGTACGCTTGTGTTAAATTTTTATAGCAAGTTGCCAGAGTCCCTACTACCACCATCATATTAAGGGGAAGTTATGTGAATCAAAATATCTTCTTAACTATAATCGATAAGAGTAGTCGCACTTATTTCACAATCAATGCATTAAGCAATAGTTAATGAATTTATTCATTTAGAAGAATTCAAATTTAAATTCTTAACCACTTGTTTTCAACAACGTCGGTGTTGGGTTAGGTGTTGTCCCCTACTCTCACAGAAGTTGTAAGACTTAGGTGGGCATTGGTGTTGGCTATAGAGCTTGACTTTTCAATCGGTGTCCTTTAAAACCGATTGTCTTCCGATTACCGTTTTTTATGTTGTCAGTTTGATTATGTTTCAGTTTTATTTGTTCGTCGTTCTAGCAATAGTGATGCAGAGACTACCTTGCTAAGCGTGCCTCTTCTTTCCCACCGTCCATATGGATTGAAGAGGTTCCGCCACACATGTTGTTCCCTTAGTATAACTTGTGATGTATTAGCTTCTATATCACCTCCTATTTAATCTATTTGAGACTTCTTTCAGAAAACGAAACCCACATTATTTACATTATTAGTTCTCTATAACTTATCTCCCCCCAATAATGATTTCCAGACATATAAACAGTGGATACATTCAATATAAATTTATTTTTTCTCTTTATCTCTTTCTTCTATTATATATTACATGAAATACTTATACCTTCTTTCTTATTTTCTCAGAATGAATGTCTGCACTATGCGAATGTCTAAAATGAGGGGTTGTCTTAATGACTCATAACAAAGTTTGAGTTAAATAACTCATAATCCAATCACATTAGAGATAAGTGAGTTAGAAATTAATTAATAAATAAAATATATAAATTTCAACTCACTTATCTTCAATGTGATTGGATAATCGATAAATAACTCATTTAAACAACCCCTAAAATGATTTTCATAAATAAATAAGTGGGCCCATAGCCCCGTACCCATAGACAGTAAGAGTGACCTAACTAATTGAGTCAAAGTCAAGAAATAAACGTCCTTATTAATTCATGACACCCCACCTAACCACAGTTGTCCCATAGCGGCAAAACAAAACTCAGAAGCCATCACAATTCGAGACCAAAAAAGAAAACAATACGAAACAAAAGAGATTTTAACGGCTTTTTTCCCGCAAATGTGTGGAATTCATCGGGATCCAACTAAAAAATATCCTAATTAAACAAAAAACAAATAATTCCCACTATTTTTCTTTCCATTTTCCCTCACAGATTATCACAAAACACAAAAAATTCAATTCATTTTCTTCTCTTTCTCTTTGATGCAGCATGTAAAATCCCCTCTCTCTCTCTTCAATTTCCCAATCGCGATCTAGAGAGAGAGAGGATGGAGAGCATTGCCGCGCAGTTAAAGCGCGGCATCTCGCGGCAGTTCTCGTCGGGTTCCCTCCGGAAAACCCTCAGCCGCCAGTTCACGCGGCAAGCCTCCCTCGATCCGCGCCGGAACAATCTCCGCTTCAGCTTCGGCCGCCAATCCTCCCTCGACCCGATCCGCCGCAGCCCCGTCGATGACGACGACGCTGAACTCACCGTGCCGGAGAATCTCGACTCCACCATGCAGTTACTCTTCATGGCTTGCCGTGGAGATGTTAGGGGAGTCGAGGACTTGCTCAACGAAGGCATCGATGTTAACAGCATTGACCTCGACGGTCGCACCGCGCTTCACATCGCCGCATGTGAGGGCCACGTTGAAGTCGCCGCGCTTCTTCTCAGCCGTAAGGCTAACATCGACGCTCGTGATCGTTGGGGCAGTACGGTAATTTCATCCTTCTCAATTCTCATCATGTATTGTATGGTTATAATATTGCTATAATTGGAAATTCTGTTTACAATTCAGCTCGTGATTCTTGATTTGCAGGCAGCGGCTGATGCAAAATACTATGGAAATACAGAGGTTTATTATATGTTGAAGGCTCGCGGAGCGAAAGTGCCGGTAATTTATCATTCTCTGCATGTTTTATGTGTTGATGAATTCATGAATATGTATATGTAGCTAACTGTGAATGTGTATTAATATGTGTTGAATTGAATTGAGGGAGTTTTTGATTAATATGTATCTTTGATGTGGTTAGAAAACCAGGAAGACTCCAATGACTGTTGCGAATCCTCGCGAAGTTCCGGAATATGAACTCAATCCTTTGGAGCTGCAGGTTCGGAAGAGTGATGGTATTTCAAAGGTGTGTTTTTCTTTTTTGGTATATTTTACAACTTGGGTTCGACTAGGACACGGTTTCTGTTTTTAGAAATGTTTATTGATGCTTGCAACTGATATAACTATTGTGACTCTTGGGGCAGTTTTGTTTTCAAGTTTTTCAATTGAGGTGGTGGGCTGTAACATTTTGCTTTAGTAATGTAATATGTGTAGTAACTTGGGAATTGGGATATGATGGTTTCCAGGGTCCATTGAATTTTTACCTTGCCATATTCTTCTCAATGAGCTATGTGCACTGGGTTCTCTTTAGCAACCATGTGGATGTGGATCATTCATTTTTTTCAATCTTTGATTTTTGTTTATAGTTGGTGCCTCATGTGTTGATGTTATGTGTATTAGGAAAAGTTGCTGATAAGTGTTGGAAGGGAGTTTATGGATCTACAAGCATCTGACACTATTTAGTTACATAATGGCACATATATTAAAATTGGTTGCTTGTAGTTCTTCACTCTTGTTTGATCAATCTCTTTGTAGGGAGTGTATCAAGTAGCTAAGTGGAATGGCACAAAGGTTGCAGTGAAGATACTTGACAAGGACCATTATTCAGATCCTGAGAGAATGTACGTATATACTCCTAAGCAATGAAGCTTGTTTGTTTGAGTGTCTGCATGATATGCTTCTTGACTGTCAACTGGATTCTTTGATGCTACTTGGCTAAGTTTTTGTCTGACTGCATAATCACGCACTATTTTTCACTTTGATTTTTGGTTAAGTGTGGTTTAAATTGCTGCTTATTTCTGTAATTTATTACTGAACCTCGGCACTGAATTTTTTCTATAATTCACTCAGAAATGCTTTCAAACATGAGCTCACATTATTAGAAAGGGTACGGCATCCTAATGTGGTCCAGTTTGTTGGAGCTGTCACTCAGAATATACCTATGATGATTGTTCGAGAGTACCATGCTAAGGTAACCTTTCCATCTGTCCCTCTCATAGCATTGCAAAGGGGGATTTGTTTTTTTTTTTTAGGGTACAGACTAGGTGGAGCATTAGAGATGGTAAATCTTAGCGATAAGAGAAACTTTAGTGGAAGTAGCATAGTAAACCCCTATTTACAAATACATCATTGCTCATATTGATGTTGATTTTACAGGGTGACCTAGCAGGCTATCTTCAAAAGAAAGGGCGTTTGTCCCCATCAAAAGTTCTACGGTTTGCTCTTGATGTTGCTAGGCAAGTAACCATTTTAAGGAACTATATTTTATGAAATCTTTGTGAAAACGTCTTCAAGGTTGTTTATATAAGATAACTTGATAATTTGTTCTTAACAGGGGCATGAACTATCTTCATGAGTGCAAACCCGAACCAATTATCCACTGTGATTTAAAGCCAAAGTAAGACCACTTAATACAATTTGGTGTATACTTATGTGTGTATTTTGAATGAGATTTTTCTCATTGGGATTGCTGTTTCTTTAATATATGAAATTTCGGTAAGGTGCCAGAAATATTTTGCTGGATAGTGGAGGGCAATTGAAGATAGCTGGATTTGGCAATGTGACATTATCGCTAATCTCACCTGATGAAGCAAAGCTGGCAAACCCTGAGGATAACACGGATCTCCTTTCGAGTAAGTTTTTTAGCATATCCAATTTTTTAACTTGGATTTCATCTCCTTCGAAATTGATTAGGTTTTTATTCTTCAGAAAAACAATGCCATGCTTTATGGTTTAATTTAATTATAACGTGTTAAACATACAAGATTTTTGAATGCAATATGAATTTCCTTTTCAAGAATTGATCGAGTGTACACATTAGGATTGGAGATGACAATTTTTATTAATTAGTGATTTGGCTCTATAAATTCCAGGCTTGTACGTGGCACCAGAGATTTACAAAGATGATGTGTTTGATAGAAGTGTGGATGCGTATTCTTTTGGTCTTATTGTGTATGAGGTAACTACTTTTTTTCAAGATAGTTTTTCTTCATGAGATTCTTGTTTTTATGGGTTTGGGCTAGTATCTTGCCTTGCCGTCAGAAGGCACATGTGAAACCGTGATGCTTAGGCTAATGCACTTAAGTAGAAAAAAAATTGCCCTAGCAACCAGCTACAGATTTTTATGCTAGTGGTAAACACTCGATCTACTGGTGGTATTAGAACCAAGGTCATGAGTTAACTCAGAAGGGCAATAGGCCGGGCGCAAGTGCTGGGGGACAGGAGGGGAAGTTTGATGACAATGTTGTCTTTACGTTTTTTTCGTATGTTTTGTTAGACGTACATATAAAACCATTCATGTGCCTTCATCCAACAACTTAGCTTTTGGTATAGTTGATTTATAACATGGTATCAGAGTTTCTATGACCAAGTAGTCTAGAGTTCGATCATTGTTGTCCTTATTGTTCATGACATGTTTTATGTGTTATTTTGCTGATAGTTCTATTTAGTGATCTTATTAGTTGGGACTAAGTTCATAAAATTGTAGTTTGTTAATGTTATTGATGCACTTGCTTGTTTCAAAGTAAAAAGTTAGTAGCTTTTCTAAATGTATTTACTATTCTTGAGACAGTGATTTAGTTTTGAGAGCATTTTGATTTTTGAATTTATCAATCTGGTTTTCATGTATTAGTTGTCTATAAATTGGAATTCAACAATTTTTAAAATTTCTTTTATGAACCCCAGATGATAGAGGGTACACAGCCCTTCCATCCCAGGCCTGCGGAGGAGGCTGTAAAACTGATGTGCTTAGAAAGGAAAAGACCGCAATTCAAGATCAAAACAAAAAGTTATCCTCCAGATTTGAAAGAGTTAGTCAAATTTAAATTAAAAATTCAGCCTTCAAGCTTCACTTTATTTAAAAGCTGTCTAACTATCATGGTGTATGCAGGTTGATTGAGGAATGTTGGGATCCAGAACCTGTTGTCAGGCCAACATTTTCGCAGGTCATTGTACGATTGGACAAAATTGTTGCAAATTGCTCAAAGCAAGGGTGGTGGAAAGATACTTTTAAACTTCCTTGGTATGTTTCCTAGACTGATTATGTCCTTGAGCAAAACTTTAATTTCTTTGGAGGAATTCAAAGTGGTAGAGTTTTCAAGTATACCTTGAAATACTTCTAAACTTTGTGAGGTGGGAATATGTGCAGGAAATAAATAAATAACAAAGGACTCACCATCATAGAAAGGAAGAGATGCAGATCAGAGTTACATACTCAAAACCAACTTGTGAGCATCATGTTGGTGTACTGTTAATAGCCATCCTCAAAACCAACTTGAGCTCAAAATTAAGCATGAAAATGAATTTCTACAGTTTCACTTTTGTTCTCTGTCTGCTAGAGGGCCTGGAACAGCTCCTCTCTGTAAAATTTGGTCAAGAACATCTTTTCTAAGAAATTTTCTGATGGACAATGTGTTTTCTATACTTACTAATTGACCACCATGTGCTGCAAGTTGGAAATGTGTACTATTTGTGACATTATGCAGGCGAATGCTAATAAGAATAATGATAAGATATATATGGGACATCATTTGACACCAGGTGTTGAACTTGTAGACTTGCACTCTCATCGGTTGCCCAAATCCTTGTTTTCTTTTCTTTTTTGTTAAGCAGAACTGCAGAAGGACAAGTAGAATATTTAGTTGGTTATTTTTTTCAGATCTAAAAGCCATTTTGCTGATTGATTAAGTGCTGAGATTTCTGTGTCTACTTGTTGTTTTCTGAATTTGCTGGTTATTTTAGATCTAAATGCCATTTTTTTCTTTTCTCTTTACATATTTTTTCCATCTTTAACCTTTCTTTATACTCCCTCCGTTCCAAAACTATTGTAGTTTTAGTTTTTTCACAAAGTTTAAGAGTTCATTAATTGGTGTTATAATTTGACTGAAACACCCTTATTTAATATGAGTTATAAGAAAGAGAGAGAATAAAAATCATTGGTCAACTAATTGGTGAGAATTGTGATTGGTCAAAATAAGAGGTGGTACTTGGGAGATACACTATTAAATGAGGGCATGAATGGAAGAGAATGAGATAAAGTGCTTTGGATATGTAAAACAATAATGGTTTTGGAACAAAACAAAAAAGCTAAAACTACAATAGTTTTGGAACGGAGGGAGTAATTCCTAGGAGTTTTCGCTTTTATTATTATTAGCTGAACCAATCCGATCATGAATGAGTTTTTCGGTTAGGTTTCAGGACAAAAAAAATGAAAATTTGATTCAACCCAACTCGATCATGTTTGGTCTGGTCAGATCGGTTCCATTTTCTGCATCGCGACTCAGTGTTGGTTTCTATGCTCTGGACGTTTGTTTTGATTATTGGCTTCTTTACCCAAATGTGGTTGTACTACTGAACATCTAGTTTGCAGGATTTCATTTAGGCAACTCAATTGCAGGATCTAAAGGAGAAACAAAATTAGAGGGATAAAATACCATTTCAGAGATAAAAATATCCAAGAAAATGCTTCGTGCTTCAAAATCTGACCTTGCTGTAAATAAAAAAAAATAATTTATACCCGTTAGCAATACACGGGATTTGGGTTTGGCGCCCCACCCCTTAGGCTACGCGCCCCAGCCTTTTTTTTATTCCAAAATTACCCATCGGTAAATGATTTGCCGATGTCAAAATACCAATCGGTAAATCATTTTCCGTTATTGTTCCTCAGTATGAACACCTTTATCCCATTACCCAGAACACGAAGAACAATATCGGTTAATCATTAACCGATTCGTATATTGATATCGGTATATCATTTACCGATTGGTAATCTGGCAGTTTGATCACCTTTTCACCATTACTCCCCCATCCACCAACCCCTCCACCATTACTCCTCCCTCCAACAACCCCCCACCAGCCCCCCATAACTCGCCCAAACTACCTTATTCTACCATTACTCCACTCCTCCCTCACATTTCACCTTCCCACCACCACCACCATCTCCACATTTCCACCACCACCACCACCAACACCACCACCACCAAGGGAAAGCTTTTAACTTCTGGTAAGTGTTGTTAGCTTTGGTACTTTATTTATAGTTAGTTTAAGTAGTTAGTTGTTAGTTTAAGTAGTTAGTTTAGTTAGTTAAGTTGGTAATTTAGGCTGCTGTATCGTGAACTGAATCGGTAAATGAATTTCCGTTAATGTATCGGATTATGATATTTCGTTATAGTACCGGAATTTTATTTACCGTTATAGGGTCGGTTATTGATTTACCGTTTTTGTTCCAGGGATGACAGAGTCCTTTTTTTTGGTGAATCACAATTGATACATGCTGCTGGATTGGAAAATGATAATCCAGAGGAGCAGCCATCACTAGCTGAACCTCCGATTATATCTATAGATGTCTCTCATTTGTATCATACTGATCAGGTACTCATTGCACAAATTTTTGCATACTTTATGCTTTGTTTATGCCTTGTTTTATGCATTATGCCTTGTTTATCCTGAAACAGCGTTTCCCTTTGAAAGATGATCTTATGAAATGGGTTCGCGACATTTCTATGACAAATAATTTTGTTTTGGTGACAACAAAGTCTGATAGTGGTGCGAAGGGAAGAAAAGAATATGTCATTATGGGGTGTGAGAAGCATGGTGCGTATATTCCCTACAGAGAACCGGATCTTGTTGAAGGAACGTCAACACAAAAGACAGGTTGTCCTTTTAGGCTAAAAGGACGACGTACGAAAGATGATAAAGGTTGGTGGTTGAAGGTGATGGACGTTAGACACATCCATCTCGCAGCTGAGTCACTACTTGGCCACAATTACGCTGGTCGACTGAATAGTGAGGCGAAGGAGGACGTGATAAATCAGGCTAAGACTTGGGTTCCACCTAGAAAGATTTTGGCGTCCTTGAAGGAAAAAGATCCTTCAAACTTGACTACCATCCAACAAATTTATGGTGTTTGCAAGCGGTTCAGACAATCCGTTCGTGGGTCACTGACAGAGATACAATACTTGCTGAAGAAGTTGGACGGTGAGAAGTATGTTCACTTCGAACGAAATGAACCCGGATCGGAAGTGATTAGAGATATATTTTGGGCTCATCCGAATGCCGTCAAACTTTTCAACACATTCCCATATGTAGTGATCATGGATTGCACATACAAGACCAGCAAATACAAACTACCCTTGCTCGAGATTGTTGGTCTGACCTCCACGGATAAAACATACTCAATAGCATTCTGTTACATTGGCAGTGAGACCACAGATGACTACATTTGGGCATTGGAGTGTATGAAGTCTCTGATTTCTGACCAATCCAGGTTGCCTAGAGTGATTGTGACGGACAGAGATCTTGCCTTATTGAGTGTTGCTTCACAAAGCTTTCCCACCACCGCCCATTTACTATGCTTGTGGCACATCAACAAGTGTGTTTTGGCAAAGTGCAAAGAGTATGTTGGCACGGATGATTTTGCTCAAGAGGTTATGGACAAGTGGGCCGAATTGGTAGATGCTCCAACAGTTCCAGAATTTGAAGCTCATTGGATTGAATTGTTTAACATGTGCAAGCATAAACACAAGTTGAAATTTGCCACTTATTGTTCTACTACATGGTTGGTCCACAAGCAGAAATTTGCCAAGGCATGGACAAATCATGTGATGCATTTTGGAACAACAACAAGTAACAGGTACAAAAATTATGTTATGACTTGTTATATGTATTTCATTTCATAGATTATTACAGTATTAATTCTTACATGTGCGTTGTTGGTTTGCAGGGTTGAAGGTGCACATACCAGCTTGAAGTTGATGTTGCGGAACAGTAAGGGTGACCTGGCCACATCATGGGATGCGTCGCATAGTTTGACCACCAATCGTCACACTGAGATAGTAGCATCGTTTGAGCGCAGTATGAATAAAATTGATCACCTTTTCAAGACCCCTTTCTACACAAATATTAGGGGATTTGTGTCAATCAAATGCCTGAAACTCATTGATGCTGAACTGACAAGAATGCGAGTCTGCGGCGGCAGATGGGATTGCTTATTGAGAGAGACTCATGGACTACCTTGCGGTTGTCAACTTGCAGGTTACCGGTCAACCACTCTCTTGTCAACTACTTCCAATTATTTATATTTGTGATTCAATTTAACATGTCTGTGAACTTGCAGATTATGAGAGGATTCCGTACGAGGCCATTCATCCATTCTGGAAGAGCCTAAGTTGGGAGCATGTACCTGTTGTAGATACTGGCAGCTCAGATATTTGCGGACTAAACCATGGAGAGATGCACCCAGAAGTTGAGGCACTGACACGTTATTTCCATTCTTTGGATACTGGAGGGCAGAGTATGGTAAGGAGGAAGCTTCAGGCGATATATTGTCCTGAAAGGAGTACACTATGTACTCCTGAGCTTCGGATAAAGTCCAACCGCACTCCTAAGTTGAAGGAGAGCAAACAACCCAAGGGTCGAGCAATAGGATCCTTGACTCGTGATCCTTCAGCGTTTGAACTTACTGACAAGAAGATTAAAGAGGAAAAGAAGTCTTCACAACCAGCAAAGAGGAAGAAGCGTGTGAAGAAGTCTGATACAAGCCATTTCATGTGTAACTTTCCAGCCTTTCTCCATCCATATATTGACACAATTACAGATGTTGAGGATGATGGTAACTGTGGCTATAGATCCATTGCTGAATTACTGGGGCATTCCGCCGGTCAGGACGGTTGGCCTTGTGTTAGGGCTTCATTGATACAAGAACTTGAGACCAATGTGTTAATGTATAATAGGATGTGGGGCACAGATGTTGTTTATGGCTTACATGATCGTCTCACTCTTCCTATTGGTGACCCGGCCACCCCTGACAAATGGTTTCAACTGCTAGAGATGGGATACCTTGTTGCCACAAAGTACCAATTGGTTCTCGTATCCTTATCCTTTATGGGTTGTAACACATACTTTCCACTGATAGGAGCCGGCCCACGAGATGAGCATACTGTTATAGCTATTGGACATGTGATAAATCATTGGGTACAGGTATATTTTGACCAAATACACTAATATTTTAGTTGCCTACTAGCTTGTCGATTAATTTTTGTATGTGGAAGTTATCTAATTTTATGGTTATTCTCTAAAATGCAGCTCCAATTAACTCCTGGACATCCTATGCCGACTATTGCTCCCCAGTGGGATTGGCACGCTGATCTTGCCTCCAAATACTGGCGCAACCTATATGGTCCACGTTTAGGCATGTATGATGCACAATTCCAAGCTTGGCTTGGTGCTTTTAGTGGTCATGCGGACTATGTGGACATCACCACAGATTGAATGTTCTTGTATTGTGTAATATTAATTTGTAAACTCTCTGTAATTTGGTAGAATGTAGCCCTTATCACAGGTTGTTGTTAATGATGAAAATCTAGACATCATCGTAGATTGACAGGTTCATGCGTGTACTTTTGGTAATGTTAATTTGATGTACTTTTGGTAATGTTAATTTGATGTACTCTTGTCATTTTCATTTTCATTACCCTCCACCACCAACCCTTACATTACTCTCAACCACCAGCCTCAATCACTCTTCTACCATCCACCAGTACACCTTAAATGTTTTGACCGCACTCCTGAGCTATAAATATATGTTGTGTCTTGCCTCTTCTTCTTACTCTTCATTCCTCATCTTCCTGTCTATTGTGTCTTGCCTCTTCTTCTTACTCCTCATTCTACACAATGGAACAAGACCCAAATCCATTCCTCCGCCATTGCAAAGGTCAAAGCAACAACTCTGGCAGCTCTCGTCCTCTCATTCCTGGCCCGGCTGGCGCCATCCAGGCTGCCATGTATGCCCGTAGATCCACCCCTAACACACCACTCATTCTGACCCAGGAAATCGTGAGGCGTGTGCTAGATCATGGATCAACCGAAACCGATCATGATTTCAACTCACATGCTTGGCTATCAGCCCTGCAAGAGTGGGGAATAGCCACTCCGCTGGGCTCTCTGACAGCGAACGTTGAGAGGGTGGAGAATGTTGTTGCTGTTATCAAATCTTGCACTCCCAATGGGTTTGGAGATGCGAAAGTTACCCTCAAGGTATGTCTTGTCCTTGCTTTTGTAAGGCCTTGTTTTTGGTCCCCCTTGACTAACCGTTCTTATTTACTTCTCAAACGATTTCAAAAATTTAGGACCCCACGGGTGTTGTTGATGCTAGCATCCATCGCAAGGCCTTTACTCATAGTGAATTTGCGAATGACATAACTGTTGGATCTGTTCTCGTTCTCCAAAAGGTCTGAAACCTAAACATGAAACTTGCTTCATTTTTTGGACAGTTAAGCATGGTTTAATTAAAGTATACATTTCACTTGCAGGTTGCTGTGTTTGCACCTAGAGGAACTGTTTGTTATCTTAATATAACATTGCCCAACCTAGTGAAGGTATTCCCAAAAGATTGAGGACCCCATGACTTCATCGATATCACAGGGGAATAATTTTGTTTTCGGTGTTGCTTATGTTTAATTTGGTTGTGTAACCGTTTAACTTATTGTCATGGATTACTACATGCTTTGAATTATTTATATGTTGTCGTTGTTTCTGTTTTTTTTCATTATAAGAGTCATAATATTAAGACTAAAAATATAACACATGTAAATAAAACGAGGCAAGAGTCATAACATAACATAAAAAGTCCTAACATATACATAATAATGGATCCCACATAACAAGTGTAATAAAATCACTCTCCCCGACCCCGCCCCCTGCGACCTCTGGGTCCTCGAGCTCGACCTCCACGAACACCCTCTCCAGGATCACCCTCTCCACGAGCTCTGCCTCCACGAGCTCCGCCTCCACGGGGTCTGCCTCCACGAGCTCTGCTTCCACGAGCTCTACCTCCCGCAGCTGCGGCTCCTCGAATAGCAGAAAAGACAACTCCCTGGGTACCAACGAAGGAACTCCGTCGAAAGAGATCGAGTGCCCTCTCCGTGAGGATTCGGGGCTGTGTCCCTGGAGCAAGAGCACCTGGCACCTCCAGGGACTGCTCCAACAACTCCACACCCCTACGTATGGCAGACTGCATAAAAATAATATACAAAAATAATTTCATTAACAAAAATCACAATTGAATGAATAAAAATAATATACAAGGTTAGAATCCAAACTTACCACGACACTAAGCTCCTCCCTCTTATCCTCAGGGATGATGAACACATGGGACACTCTGCTATACCACCTCATGTAACTCTCCACCGCCTCTCCCGGATATGTAGCAGGTATCCCCTGAGGGCGGAGGTGCGGCTCAAACTCAGCATAGGCAGCATCTGTGGTCTCAGCAAGGGACCCCGTCGTCTGGATCTTAGAGGGGTGTCGAGGGATGTCCTGTATGAAGCCAAACTGGCGCATAACCCGCTCTGGTAGATGTCGGCTCACAGACCGGCCGTAAGGTGTCTTGATGTAGCCGGAATAGAGGGCTTTGGGATCCCGCGGTCGAACATCTCGATGGTCCTCAAAAGGGGTCCATGTGATATCATCCACTGTAAGCTCATCGAGCATGACTCGTCTCTCATCGAGTCCGGAATGCGCGATCCGAGACGTGGACCACCGCTGCGCCCTAGGCTGGTCCTGTGTGTAGCCGGGGACCTCCGTCCTGATAATGACGCTGCTGGATATGTACTCATACGCCCATGACAGCAAGAGGGAGGTGAACCCACCGATCTGCGCTGTCTTCCTGCGGGAAGCACGACTCAGCTGTTCGTACAAAGATGCCAGCGCAATCGCACCCCACGCGTACTCCGACACGCGACCGAGGTCCTCAAGCATCCCGATCCAGTAGACAGTAGTGTGGTAACCACCACTCTTGCTGGCAAAGAAGGTGGCACCAAGCTGGTTCACCAGCCAGATCCTAGCAGCATCCTCATAGCGTCCTTCTACAATGAAATGAATTAAGTTAACAATTATTAATAATACGCTAAAAATAAATACAACTTAATAAAGTAATGATTAAGACATACCATCCATAGCAGACGTGTACATGGTCTTCAGAGTAATGAACCGAATGTTCTGGCCACCTGCCGCCTCAAACTCAACCAGATAATCAGCAACAGATCCTCCCAGGAGCTGGGCGCAGAGCGCTGCAACCTCATCTCGCTCCCCTCTGCCCGGAGTGTAGAACCTCGACCCTGTGGGAAGATGGAGAAGAGCCGACACATCGTCCAGGGTGATAGTCATCTCCCCGAACGGCATGTGGAAGCTACTCGTCTCCTCATGCCATCTCTCAACAAGGGCCAGTATGACAGCTGGGTCTGTCTCCGGTAACCCGCACCAAGGCAGGTGATACAAACTCGTCTGCTGCAGCAGCTGTCGCACATGTGTGTGGGCCTCTGAATCGCCATCACAGGGGAGGTTCCATACCTTCCCCCCAACAGTTGCCACCCTCAATGTCCGACGGTCCACGTACCGCGGGTCTGTGCGAAGAAGTTTCTGCCACGTCCAAGGAGCCTTGTGGTCAGGATAATGCGCAAGAAGCGAAAGATCCTCAGGCCCCCCGGGAAACGGTGCCACCCTCTGGATGAGGTCGTCATCCGCACCGCCCTGTGCCCCCTCCTCTGGCACCACATCAGCAGCATCAATCTCCTCCTGGAGAATAAGAGGCTCCTCCTCCTCACCACTGGCCTCAGAAGCAGACTCCTCGCCACTGGGCTCCGAAGAAGACTGCTCGCCAGATGTCTCCTCAAGAGGTAACTCAACCATCGGAGAGACCGGAGTAGGATGAGGCTGAGGCTCAACCGGAGTACCTGACGGAGCTGTAGCAGATGGACCACCTGACGGAGCTGTAGCAGACGGACACGGAGACGGAGCCCCGGCCGGAGTAGCAGACGGAGACGGAGACGGGGCCGAAGCCTCAACCGCCTGACTAGCTGCTCGATGGTCGCCGCGCCGCGTAGAAGCATGCAAGCGCTCGTGGCGATCCTCTGCATCATCGACTATAGAAGATCGAGACCTCTTCCTCCCGCCCTTCATTCTCCTATGAAAAGCAAACAAATTTAACATCAAATTACAACTTGAAGAACTTTAACAGTTACAACTTGTACAAACATCTCTCATATAGCAACAAACATCTCTCATATAGAAACAAACATCTCTCATATAGCATCAACACCCTTTCTAATTTGTCAATCTAGATAACTAAAATGCAACATTAAGGAAGTTCCCTAGTTCTAATAAGCCGATACCATCAACACCCTTTCCCAGTGTCATGACACTAAAATATTTGAAAATTTGTACAAAATATTCAGCCCAATAGATGGAGGAAAACTAAAAAAAACTGGCTTAAAAAAACTGGCTTAAACTGGTTTACAATCGGGAAATGTTTTCCCATTACAGAATCGGAAAAACATTTTCCATTACAGAATCGGAAAATGTTTTTCCAATTTTACAGTAACCCAGAACCAGAACTGGAAACGACCCACTCGTGCCCATGACCGTTCCATGCCATTTCAGTCAATAAAACCTACCTCTAATCAATAATCAACTACCCTAGTGTTCAACATTCACCTAATAATCCATCAACTACCTCTAATCATCAATCAATGTGAGAGAATCAATAAAAATCAAATTTACCTTTTGAATGTAATGGAATGGAAGTTCCGGTGCTTTGAGGAAGCTTTGATGATGATGGGACCGAAGCTTGGAGTGGTGGAACGCAAGTTTGGGAGAGATTTGAAGAGGGAGTGATTTGGGGAGGGAAATGAGTTTTGAAAATTATGTGTTTCAAAACCTATCTGATGCTGTTATATCAATACGAATCGGGAAATGATAAACCGATACGTATCGGAAAATCATTTACCGATATTAATCCGGAGGGTTTCCGGTAATTTCCCCACTTTAAGTGGGGCGGGAAGCCTAAGGGCTGGGGTGTTAAACCCAATTCCCGCAATACACCTAGGCTAGAGCATGGCTCAAAAGACACGTCTGGGAATTTTTTTTACAGCTGAGCGGGTTCATAAACCAGCAGTAAATTGCAGCAAAAGAAACCCTCCAACTCTCCAAGTATTAATACCGGCAGCTCCGTACAATTTGACATTCTTTAAAAGTATCGGCTACCTTATGGAAAAACAAATTAACTTTGTAAGTCATAAATCACCTTTAGTTGAAATGTTCATATAGATAGAGAAAATTTGATCCAATGATGGATGCAAGTTAAAATGATGAAGATACATTTGAAGTAGTTGGGCCTTCCAACTTGTGTGGGAAGCAGGGGAGGTCCAAGAAGCAAGTTTTTGACTTTGTGTATGATAGGGCATGGAAGAAGATAAAAGGGTGGAAGGCGAAATTTCTCTCAAGAGCGGGTCGAGAGGTGTTAAATCAAATGTGTTGTACAATTCATTTCCACTTTCTCTCCTACATTATGAGTTATTTTCAGCTTCTCCGAGATTATGTGATCATGTTGTGCACTAAAATGAACATTAATTAATTATAAAAAGCATACAAAATAAACCAATTAAATTCATCTTCCATTCACTTCAAGTATAAAAGAAATATCTCTAAACCCTAATAAAAAAATATCATAATCCCGTCTTGAGTACCAAGCAAAATGAATAAGGCCACATGACCCAAAAACTGAAGGTAAAAAAAATCAACGGTGAGAAACGAAGGGCGATGTGTAAGTAGCAATACGTAAGGACAATATCGTAAAAAAACCCAATCTCCCCTCCCGCTGCATATAAATCCTTAAACCTTTCTTCGGCTGACACTTTCTTCCATTCACCACACCCTAACAACCTCTCTTCTCTTCTCTCCACTCTTCTCCTTCTTCTTCTTCAACTCTCGCTCTGCAACCTCTCCTCAACAATCATCTCATTTCCAAACTCAATTCTCTGCAATTTTCTTCTTCTCTCAATTTTCTCGTCATCGCTTCATCTCAGATGCACGTTTATTAGCTTTCCAATGGCGTCCAGAGCAATTTTACGGAAGAGGAATAATAATCTCATTCATCAATACTTGAACCGTTCCACTTCTTCGATTCTCACCTATCACTCTCATCCACAACATGCTATCGGTATCGGTACACTATCTCATCCTCCTCCGTCGTCTAACCACGAAAACGGTTGCGACGGAACATCAGTCAGCAAACCGGAGCGGTTCAAGATTTATGGCTTAGGGCAACAATCGCAACATTTTCACCGATTCAGTGTTCGCGTTGGTTTTACGGTTTATAATGCGCCGATCGGTGTGAGGTGGATGTCGCAGATGTCTGCGGCGGCGGTGAAACAACCGGAGCAGGAGGGGGACGAGGATGAGGTGGCTGCTGCGGCGAGGAAGAAGCGGAAAGAGGCGTCTCCTGAGGAGTGCGATCAAGCGGTTGAAGGCTTGACCTCTGCGAAAGCCAAAGCTAAGGCGAAGAAGGCGCTGGAAGCTCCTAAACAAGTGCAGAGTGTTTTGAAGCGAGTGTGGGCTGGGTTCTTAGGGATTGGTCCTGCGTTGAGAGCTGTGGCGTCAATGAGCAGGTCTGGCTCATTTTCCTTCATTTGAACATTGTATGGTTTTAAATTGCAGTTTCGGTTGCGTTGCGATTATATGGTTTTAAATTGCTGATGCCGCTGCGTTGCGTTTACATGAAATGTAGACACTATTAATTTAGGTTGCTGTTGATGATTTATCGAAATCGTGGACATTATATGGTTTTAAATGCAGTTGCGGCAGCGTTGTGATTATAGAAATTATGGACATTATATGGTTTTAATTTAGGTTGCTGTTGCCGTAGCGTTGCGAATATAGACACTGGACATTATGTGAATTTAAATTATAGTTACGGCTTTGTCGCGTTTATAGAAATTGTGGACATTATATGATTTTAAATTGCGGTTATGGTTGCTTTGTGTTTATAGAAGCTGTAGACATTATATGATTTTACACTCTACTTATGTTGCCTTGACTTTATAGAAATTGTGGAAATCATATAATTTTAAATTGTAGTTGCGGTTATAGAAATGGCAAAAAGTTGCTGCAAAATGCTGCTGACGTGGCTGCATTCTGCGGATACTTCCGTAATTGCGGCGGCAATTACTATTGCGGACTGTGATGATTTTGACTTTTGGTTTCCCAATCCTTGGTGCTGCAGGGAGGACTGGGCCAAAAAACTCATTCACTGGAAAGGGGAAATCATATCGACATTGCAGCATTATTGGTTGGGTTTTAAGCTGCTGTGGGCTGATGTGAGAATCAGTTCCAGGTTATTGTTGAAGCTTGCTGGCGGGAAGAGTCTCTCTAGAAGGGAGAGACAACAACTGACGCGGACAACTGCCGATATCTTCAGGCTAGTTCCTTTTGCGGTTTTCATTATCGTTCCCTTTATGGAATTCCTCCTACCAGTGTTTCTGAAGTTATTCCCCAACATGTTGCCTTCACAATTTCAAGACAAGATGAAAGAACAGGTAAGCACTAAGATCGAATTGCTGTTTGTCTATTCTCTTCGCAGATTATGTTTGCTTGTAATAAACTGTACATAATTTTTTCATCTATATGGTTGAAGGATGAAGAATTCACCTCCATAGAATGTTTGCATTGATCCGGTTGGGTATTTGAGTGGTTTAAGTAATGGGAATCATAGGTGGGGTACGTGCAACATCAGTGTGGGTTTGAAAGGGGGATTGAAAGATGATCCAAAGATTCCATACCTTTTGGGTTCGATTCCCTTGCATAGTATTATACATGAGTGGAACTGGGGTAGTCGGCAGGCTAACTACTAGAGTAAATGGGAAATGAAACGTGCTAATGCCATTCTAGACCTCTACTGCTTATTAGTAGTGTATAGTAGTGTATGACAAAGAAATGGGATGATTGGTGGTTAATTCGGCCCGGCAGGTGGATATGTTCAGGTAGGGCCATTGCTTCAATTAGGCTGTAAAGCCTATTGGACCAAGGTTCAGCCATTGTAGGCTGACCCCCATATCTTGATCTGGAGGATAGATACTTTTGCATAAGTGATACTTATGTTTTTAATCTCTTGTTAAAACTGTCGATCCATTTAAGACCTTTTGTTCCATTCCATCTGTTACCCGTGAAAAAGAAATACTATAGCTAAGCAACTGCACGTCCTGTCCTAGCCAGTGTTGGTGGCCCTATGCATAGGACTGCTCCCAAAGATCAACATCAACTTAATGTCTATTTTTCACTAATCTGCATCTTCAGTTACCATTCTACATGAGAATGTACTAAAATATATGTTCTCTGTTTTCTGGTAGATATTGGTAATGAGTAGTGAATAGTGATGGCTTTAAATGTTTGTTTATGTGACATCATCAATATTTTGGCCTTAACCAGTTTATATCAAAAAGGTTTTCATGCATTGCTAATATATGCAGCTACTATGAATGTGTGGGATTTGATTGGCCATTGTAGGCTGCTTGGGTGATTCTGTTGCTTATTGTGTAGGAAGCACTGAAAAGGAGACTCAAGGCAAGAATCGAGTATGCAAGGTTTCTCCAGGATACTGTCAAAGAAATGGCAAAAGAAGTTCAAAACACCCGTAGTGGAGAACTAAAGAAAACAGCTGAAGATCTTGATGATTTTTTAACCTTGGTTAGTTTACCAAAAAAAAACTTGGTTAATAAATAATAATTCAGCTTATAAAATTCCTTATCAATCTTTCTTTCCAAATGTTTTCCCCCCTTTGGTTGTCATTTGTATGCTTTATTTTTCCTCTACAGATTAGAAGAGGTTCACGAGTCTCTAATGAAGAAATTTTGGGGTTTGCCAAGTTGTTTAATGATGAACTTACTCTAGATAATATAAGCAGGTTGGTCTTTAATCCTGTTTAACTTCAATATGCTGTTTTTCTTATTTGTGAGATGGTGCCATAACTTATATTGTGTCTTTACTGCTCATAGGCCACGGTTAGTCAATATGTGCAAGTACATGGGAATCAGCCCTTTTGGCACTAATGCATACCTACGATTTATGCTACGATATCAGTTACAGAGGTAAATGCATTTTATCATACTAGTTTGTATAGCCTTTTTCTTTGCTAATTTTAATTGCTAGTTGGAATTTTATTGAGAAATTAAAGCAGATAGCAAATAATCCTCTGTAAATTGTGCCATTCAAATATAAATACAAAAGATTGAAAATACGATATGAACATTTAGGTACCTAGACTTGGGCTGAAATTGGAATTAGGCCTACTAATTCATATTTTTATGTTTTGATTGGAGTTAAATGTTTTGTTTGTTAATTTCTGAGAATTGGGATCACCATTTCTCATTAAATTATTGCAAGAATAGGTTCTTTCCATTTGTTTAAGTTGAATAATTGAAGATGAAATTTATTTTGAAAATAAAACATTTCAAGAGGAATACCTTCTTTTTTTTTCTTCCTCTTTTTGTTCTGGTCACCTTAAAAGGCATATATTAGAAGCTTTGGATGGGGGGAGGAAACAGATTTGAGACATCAGGCTTAAACTCCACAAGACACAACTACGGCCCTATAAGATTTGGTACAAGTCTTGAATTGAAATGTCAAATGTGGCCATGGTTCCACTTAATCTGTCTTCAATTTAATTTTGATTAGAGAATTTTGTCTTCAATCTGCTCTTGTATACGATATCATCATTTTTTCTGCGATGACTATGATTAGCATCATAAATGACAAACTTCACAAGAAAAGTTTACTTTTTCACATTTTGAGATGCTACGTAATTAACCATGAGACGCTGTACTTAATTAACCATTTAACTTGGCGGACCTCATGATCACAATCTTATAACATACACCAATTTCCCTCTTGCTAGGATCAAGGAAGATGATATATTGATTCAAGCAGAAGGTGTGGATTCTCTCTCAGAAGCTGAACTTCGGGAAGATTGTAGAGAGCGAGGCATGCTTGGGTTGCTTTCTGTTGAAGAAATGCGCCAACAGGTTTTGTGTTGGGAACAATTCAGCGCTATTTATGTTTTACTGGAGTACTGGATCTGGATAATGATATTACCACATCAATTTTCATGAATATCCAATGTCACTTTATAGTTGATATCTATTCTAAAATTTTTGATCCTGCCTGTACAGCTTCGAGATTGGTTGGACTTATCTCTAAATCACTCTGTGCCATCATCTCTTATGATACTTTCAAGGTAAATTTTGCAAGGGCCCTTTGATAGGACCAAACAATGAAAAATTAAAGAACGAACCTTCTGGATATGCATATTGAAATCTTGCTTGATAAACTTTATAGGTCATTTACGGTGTCTGGGAGATTGAAACCCGAAGAAGCTGTTCAGGCTACAATTTCTTCTCTCCCCGATGAGGTTGTAGATACTATACAGGTTACGTCCTTACCCTCTGAGGATTCTGTTTCAGAGAGGAGAAGGAAATTGGAGTTCCTTGAAATGGAAGAAGAGCGTATTAAGGTAAAATTTGGAATTGCATTCTCTTCATACTTGTCCTATTAGAAGGTCCCTTTGTTTCACTAGGATGTCAAAGTTATTCTCTTTCATCAGTTTGTGATATTTACTTTAGTTCATATGAAAGAATATGCTAAAAAAATAAAGTTAAATAGAATCATTATAATATTTTGTTTGGCAGAGTTCAATTGGAGTCTAAATAATATGGTTAAAGAATTAAGTTGTCTGGTGTTGATATGCACACCGTAAAGGTCATTTTCTAGGTTGAATGACTCTGCATTGATGTAAATTACGTAACTTTATTTTGATTATAGATTCATGATTCCCAATACTTTGATTAGTAATGTTGTATTATAAATAATATGCAGGAGGAGGAGGAGAGAGAGGGGGTGGAGCAAGCAAGAATGGAGAATAACTCTAGTCAAGATGACAAGGCCCTTAATGAGATGAATATTTCAACAGCAAAAGAAGCACAACAACTTGCTAGAGCCAGAGCAGTAGAAAACAAAGAGCAGCTTTGTGAACTTAGTCGTGCATTAGCTGTTTTATCTTCTGCATCAGTGAGAATTGGATGTTTAAATTTTAAAACTTTCAGTTGCTACAATTTGGTGAATTGCTATTATTTTTGCGTTATCCCTACTAATGAACATGCTAGCAGTTTAATGTTGCTTTTGTCTTTTACTCTAATTGCAGTCTGTAAGTACAGAGCGTGAAGATTTTCTGAGACTGGTTAATAAAGAGGTGCTTTTAAACTTTCAATTCTCATTATTTTCTTCTTCATCTATATCTGCCCTTAAATGATTAGTGGTATGCAAAAGTTTCTGCATGGGTACTCCTCAATCAGCTGCTACTACCTAATCAGTTCTTATGTGTGTGTGTGTGTGTGTGTGTGTCATATTGAGGATCAGTTCACGCCAGGTTGTACTACCTAATCAGTTTTTCGCGGAACGTGAAGCCAATTAATTTTTATGTTGATATAATATTATTTGATGATTATGTATCCAACTATTAGATAATTCAATAGCTAATCTTAGCAGCTTATGAAAATAAACTCAAAACTAAGCTTTTTTCATAAGCTTACCCACACACCTGCATCAATGCTTATGACATAAATAAGAAGCCTGTTTGGATGCGGGCTTATTCGAGCTTATCTACTGGAAAAAACAATGAACATGCTTCAATACTTTGGTTTGCATTCAAACGGGTACAAGATCAAATAAGCTCTTTCAAAACCGGCCTGAAACTTGAAAGTTTTTACCTTGCTTGTAGTTCATCTAAAACCATTTTGTACTCCATCAAAATGTATTTAAAATTTATCTTAGATATGTTTTTCAAATTAATGAAAACATCAACCTTTTTATTACAAACTAATTTTGTTTAGTTTTCCTAAAATTTGGCTTGAAAGATATACAGTCAATGTTGATATTTTCATGTATTAGAACTGCACTAGTGTTAATGGTGAACCCAAACATTTTATTGTGGTGACGGGGCAAAGGTAATACGCACACTAGAAATAAATTGTAAGATTATTTGCATGGAAAACTACAATAATATAAAATAATTTTAAGATAAGTGTACAGATTTTTCTGACCCAATTACCTTTGTTTGACATTTTCATTATAAATACTTCAAATACTTCTCTCTATCTACTCGAAAAATTATTCTACAAACAATTCATCTCTGAGATTATTAATAATTAACATTTTGACTTGTAGAGAGTGTGAATTCTATTTTAACTGTGTGACACATCCTCATGCTCTATACTTAACATGTGTCTGTGTATGACTGTTGTGATGCTGTGAATTTATGTGTGCTTGCATGTACCCTCCAATAAAATCCATTTGCTCCCCTCATCTTTGGTTTTGTATGTCTCCAGATTGAGCTCTATAACAGCATGGTAGAGAAAGAGGGTTCAGATGGTGAAAAAGATGCCTTTAGGGCATATAAAGCTGCCCGAGAGGAACATGGGCATGCTACTGAGTCGGGTGATGGAGATAAGGTGTCATCAGCACTCATAGAGAGAGTAAGACCCATATCATTCTATATATTCTTGAGATAAAAGCTAGAAAGTAGAAACTGTTTTTTTCACCTCTGAATTTTTAATTATCTGATTCTTTCAGGTTGATTCTATGCTCCAAAATCTTGAGAAGGAAATAGATGATGTGGATGCCAAAATCGGTGACCGTTGGAGGCTGCTGGATAGGTTTGACTTGATCTTCATCATTGGTCTTTAAATTATTTTTTTAGGGATCACAAAGGAGGTCCATGACCTGATGTAGGGAGGGAAGAGGTATGCTAAATTGCTGCCAAGGTGGCCCCTGAGACGGATCCTATGATCAAGAAGTCTCTAAAGGGACTCGGTGCCACTTGAGCTAAGGCTCTTTGATTATACATTTTGGTCGTGATTTTGTCCTTAACTAATTAGACCTCTTTAAAGTGAAATATCATGCTGCACTCAGCATTAATGCAGTTGAGCGAAAGTTGAACTATTATTGTCACTGGAAGCTTGAGTATACCTGCTTCAAGGAAGTTACTTAAATGAGAGTCATGTCTTTTGGTTCCCATTGCTCACATTTGGTTATGGATTGGGATTTGGGAATCTATTTTTCCAAGCATTTTCTATCAATGATTGATGTAAAAGAATGTTCTCTTGTGCATGATTTCATCTTGTTTGCCCCAAGTCTTGTACTTGACTGGGACAATGTATGTTTATAAAGACTTACAGCGCAAAGATTTGAAGTTTATTTTTATGGCCTTTCTGCAGAGATTATGATGGCAAAGTAACTCCTGAGGAGGTAGCAGCTGCTGCAATGTACTTAAAGGATACGTTGGGCAAGGAGGGTATACAAGAGCTCATCAGTAGTCTTTCCAAAGATAGAGGTCTGTCATTTCTCTCGGATAAATCTAGCAGTACCTTTTAAATTCTCATTAATTTTTTATAAAGGTGTTATCTTTATGTTCATGCACATAAAATAGATCATGTGATTATGTTTTAATACCATGGACACTTCTAATGCTTATCTGAATGATATATTCGGTTACGGTGACTATGGTCATTAAACTGTCCATTCTTTGTGAAGATTAAATCTTGAATACAATAATGATGCAATCATCTTTTGTTGCTACAGATGGGAAAATATTCGTCGAGGACATTGTTAAATTAGGTAGTTGGAGGGAAGATGGAAATGCAGCTGAAGGTGAGAGACAATGAGGGTATGATCCCTCATTTGAGTTCCAGATACATCTTTTTTATTTTTCCATATGCTACAAAAAGTGGCGCACAAATATATTGTAGGTCTTCCGAGTTCGAATACCTTAGTCATTGATTTTGTATTCATGTATTGATATTAATAAGTAGACAAGTGTAGCAGTCAGATAAAAACAAAGTGTGTGCAAGCCCTGTAAATTTATGGCAGCTGATCACACAAATGTACTTACATATACTCATGATGCAACACTAGGTAGGACCTTGCTGGCAATTTGGCCGCATCTACTTACTAAAATTGGAAGTTAATCCGTGAAGTATTACTGAAACACAATTCCTCAACAATTGTCCTTAGAATTGTGAACATTTTTTTGTCATACATGATATTCTTGAACACTCGGGTCAATGTGCTCAAGGGTAGATGATTATAATATTTGAGCTTACCTTTATAGCATAATCACTTAGAATATGTATTAAGTTATTGAGCTTATTCTACGATTAGCTTATTATTATATACATGTACTACTTACCGGTAAGTTTTAGTTTATAAATAAGTGTTTATGTGGTAAATACTTATTGGTATAATTGTTCAATCAAGTGGTTTACACGTATCAAATCACAACTTACATCTAATGGACTTATGTTAAATATCATAAGCCAGATCTAAAAGTAGTTGTAAATTGAGAAATGCTAGCATTCGGCTTCAATTTTTCATCAAGATCAAATTCAGAGCATCAGGTATAAAGTCACACACACAATATATACATTCAAATTCAAGTTTTTGTTTTGCGAATGCGTATGCGTTAAATACTAGTAGGGTGAGATATGCTACTAATAATGATCTGATCCTACTTAAACTTGATTATCTCGGTGGGCAGGTATCTGTGGTTCAAATCAAAATAATAATAAAAAAACAAGTAGAGGCAGCACCATCAGAAGGAAAATCAAATTATCATACAACCCAATTTTGAGGTCTCTCCCTCAGTTGTATTCTAGAGGGAATCCATAATAAACATAAATTGGAACTAATAGGGACATTTCTTCAGCATATTTACAAATTCATTGATGTTGTTGTCTGAAGTGCCACCCTGACTCAGTGCTTCTATAGCAAGTTCCTTCCATTTCTTAGCATTAATCCTCAGTTCTCCTCCATGTTCCTTTTCCATTACTTCCCTGATGCAACACTCAATCTCTTCTCTTGTCACAATCCCATTCTCATTTACCTTAACTCTGATCCCCACCTTCCACACATCCTCAACATATTTTGCATTCAAAGGCTGGTCAGTCCACTGTGGCATTGCAACCATGGGCACCCCAAAGCACAATGCTTCAGTGGTTGAGTTCCATCCACAGTGTGTTAGAAAGCAACCAACAGCTTGGTTTGATAGAACTTCCAACTGGGGGGTCCAATTCACCACCAAACCCCTTCCACTTGCACCCATTTCTTCCAACAACTCTCCAGGGGGATTTTTTGCCTCTAGAGCAGGGATCACCCACAAGAAGTTGAAGCCAGTTCCCATTAAGCCCAGTGCTATTTCCCTCATCTGCTCTGTGCTAAAGGAGACCATGCTGCCAAATGATACATAAATGACTGACCTTGATGGCTTTGGATTGAGCCAGTTGATGGCTGATGAGTCTACTTGGAAGAGATTCACATTATTTGCTCTGTCACCTGGGACTTCTTTGTCCAGATGAAAGGATGGAACTGTAGGCCCAATCGTCACAAAAGGACATAACTTTGACATGGCATCCACCACCTGTATGGAAATTCATGGGATCATAAATTGTTTAACCACACTCTACTACAACTCATGAACCTTAAATTGCTCCATTTTTGAAAGGAGTAAAAAATAATGTGCAAGTGTGACAAGGAATGTAAAGAAGTAACTGAAAAACCTGGTCCTCTAGCTTGTAGAAGGAATTAACAAGAATGACATCTGCTTCGTGGAGACTAGAAAATTGATTCATGACTAACTCATAGTAAGCTGGATAGACACCAAGCTCATGAACAAAGGAGGGTGTGTCTTTTAGATCAAGCAATGGAAGCCCCGGTATAGAGATTGGTGTTGAAGAAATAGGAAGCTTTAAAAGTCCATGGTGTACATAATAAAAAATACAATTAACAGCACACATTTGAGTGAAAAAAGCAGCTCCTAATAAGCTAAATTCTTTGGCCACTTCCAAAACCCATGGAAGAAAAGAGTCATAAACTAAGCAATCTATGGGGTAATCAGAAATTTTGTATTTTTGGATGAGTTCCCTCAAGTTCTTGGAGCCTGTGGCTTTCATGCTTGAAAGATAGGTTGGTATGCTGGATGCTTGAGCAAAACCACCTTGGTCATAACCATCTGATATGGTGTCAAATTGAATGAAATTTGGTAAGAGTGATGATGATAGGAGATGCATGGTTTTGGAAATGAATATGGTTGTGACCATGGTGGCTCTGACTCCTTTGGTGCTCAGGAGTTTGGCAAATTGAAGCATTGGATTTATGTGGCCTTGGCTTGGGTATGGAATCATTAACACATGTCTGCAACCATTCTCCTTGCTCCTTTTCTCGTCCATCACCTATATGTTGACACAAGCACAAAGAGAACTGAATTATGGTGGAGGTGATGATAATAACACAAACTGTTGAAATGATTTGAGCCACACATCTATTTATAAAGCAAAATGTTTGGTGGGCAGCAAGTAGGTGCAGATACCTAGAGTAAGAAATGATGAAATGAAAGATAGGTAATGGATGTGGTATATGATTTGATGTGATAAGAAAGTTAGAGAGAAAAATGACATGTATGTGGATGTATACTCTTTTGAGTGCTTATAAATCATAATATAATGTGATAATATAATTGATCCTATAATATAATTTTTGAAACGCAAACTATGGGCTGGTTTGTCAGTCTAAATTTAACACCTCATATATGTGATGTGATCTATTGAGTCATTTTACATGGGGTGTCAAGATAAATAATTTATTCAAACATATGTAAAATGGCTCAATAGAACACATTACATATATGAGGTGTCTTGCGGATGTGCAAATAGCATGCAAAGATTCAAATATCACGAAAGTTCCAATGAGTATAACACAATAACAATCATATGTAGACTGCAAATAGAACACAGATACCCCACATATCACACAACATCATATATCATTTTTTCCCTCTCAAGGTTTTACATCAATCTATATCTATATATATATATATATGTAAAGCTCACTTGAGCTATAAGTATTAAATGCATTTAATGTATTGAGCAAACTTATTACTATTTTTTGCACTACCTACTAAAATGTAAAAGTTACTTTGAACCTTTGTATTAATATTTTCCTTTGTATTACAAAAATTAAATTAAAATATTAAAAATTAATAAATTTGTCTAAGTCATTAATTAGTTATTCAACTACCTACTAAAATGTATAACTCAATTGAAATTTTGCTATAAATAGACAAAAAAACCAAAAAAAATTATTTGTATGATATACATTAAACTAAACTAAAAACTGATCAATAATTTTTTTAGACCAATTAGTTATTCAACTACCAACTAATTTTCATGTTTGTTGTATAAGGTAGAATAGAACATGACAAAAGACTCCTTAAACATAAACACTTTAGTTCTCTAAAAAAAACTCTAATAAACAAAAACTACACTTTTATTTGAGGTAGGAAGGTTAATACGCGTTAATATACTGATTTAATAAAATATTTAATTAGACACAAAAATATTTAAAAAATATATATTAGTCATAATCGTTTATTTTTTAACAAATTTCTTTGTAATTAATATATTAAATAATAAGATAAAAAATTGAAAGAAATTGTATTTTTAATAGAAATTAAACTACCTAAATTGAATAATAATATTCATAAACATAAAAATTGACTTGAATTTTGCATTAGGAAAAAATAACTAAAATTAAAGTTGATTAATGACAAAATAATGTTAGAAATAAATAATTTAGATAAAAAAATTAAATCTAAAAATGACACTTTAAGGTATTTACTATTAACTATAATGTATGTGTGTTTTATTTGACGAAAAAATCTCAATATAATTTTATGATCTTATTATATATTAGTAAAAACGATTTTGAGCAAGGTTAATAGATAAGTTATGACCAAAGTTGAATAAACTTAATCTATTTAATTTATATTTTATAATAGTTGAAAAATATGATATTACTTTATTTTTCTCAATTTTAACATGTGTAATCCTGTTTGGGAAATTGTGTCCCCAAAATGACTTTCTCTGTAAAAAGTACAAAAAAATGGTAAAACAACTTTTTTGATGGCATTAAAAACTTATTGCTTAATTTTTTTTCATAATATTTATTAAAAAATTATTAATTTATTTTTTAATAATATTTTTCACATTATTAAATAAATAAATAATTAAATTTTTAAAATGACCCAATGCTGATTATTAAATATTAATTATTGAATTTGAGTAATATTAATTTATTTACAAAGAAAACTCTAATAATATTTATTAAAAACTCCTTTTTTTTGAAATGATTGAAATGTTGAACACAATTATTATTATTTCTTTTAAAATAAAAAATAATTTAATATTTATATAATAATTTAAACTATAATCATTGTTATTTAATGTTAAAAATGTTGTAAAGAAACTCATGCAACGCACGGGTATAATATCTAGTTAGGTGTATAACCAACATTTTCAATAACTATCTCAACTCTAAAACTACATGTAGATATTCAACATGCTAGTCCCCACATTTTTGGTTTTACTCTCAACCCACATTGATGTGAAAAATAAGTTGAGGACTTTTTGGCACAAACTTCTTTTTTTTTTGGTCAAATGGCACAAACTTCTTAAACGATAGAGATGAGCGAATCAATAAACTCTCAGCCCAAGTAGATGTGAAAGTGAACTTTTTGTCACGAACTATTTTTTTCACTTAACCCATCATCGATGACTCTTCTCCACGTCCACGAAGCGCTGATACTGAATACTGATAATTATAGAGATCATATATTGTTCATTTCACAGGACCACAGAGGAGTTTGTTCACCTTAAAATTACTTGTAGCCACATATTTATATGGCGTTTGTCAAGTGTTCAACGCAGAGATGAAAATATCTAACCAAAATTCCTTAATTTTTGAAATCAAATTAGATTAGAAAATGTTTATACAAAATTTTCCCAAAGGTCAATAAATGATAGGGATTAATAATTGTTAACATTAGTACAATTTTTTGTAGTAATAGCAAAAAATGATAGAGGAATTTACAATCGATTACTCAATGCTTGTCACTATACCTCCTACATCCCCCTTCACGTCCAATTGAACCAGTTGTTAGCAATTTCCTACTTATTTTCAGCTATTTCCTTTCCCACTTTGCTTAAATGGTTACAAGTATACTCCTATAGTGCCACTTTCTATGTACACAAAACACCCCGAGAGCCCTCTTCAATCATGGCACATCATATTGGAAGACCAAGCATTTTTGTACACAGGTCTCCCTCTTTCTTCTTTACAACAAATGCCATGACATTCCCATCAGGAATAGAATCTCAATGCTCTGAAGCAGTCCCCTCATGTAAGAAACATCAACCACAGGCTGTGAAAACATAAACATGAAAGTTAGAAAACATCAATTGATTGAAAACCCTTCTATAATTCATTCTGAAGCCAGAATCAATTCTGAGAATGAGAAGAAGCTAATACAGAATTGATTCTGAGAAAAAATAAGCCGATCCAAAGATGCTAATACAGACTACTACTCTATGAAATTCGGAGAGAAAATTACCAGTGATCTAAGCAGCTTCAGCAGTGCAAGCACACCCGAGAACCCCAGCAAAGAAACTTATCAAGAGGGCAAGATACAACAGGTAAGGTGTCCCTATGCACTACAAAGCTTCCAGATTTATTGATGCCTTGGTGAAAACAGAAAGTACAAAGGGTGCTTCTTCCCCAGGGTGTATAGTAGTAGGGACTATAGTGTATCCCTTAGGCTCAGGTTCCAGAACCATTTCACAGGATATTTCTCGAGAGTTAACATAGTCTGTCCCACCAACTGATTCATGTAGGTATATATTGTACGCAGCACGCCGGCCACGTGTTTTGAGTATCCTCATTCCAATGTAGAACATCAGTGAGTCGTGACTGGATTGGTAGTTTCTGAAACCAGCAGTAGTTCTTGAAAATCCCACACCCTGTAAAAATAAAATAAGGTTTTAAAGAAATTCAAGGGAAATGTTTCTTTCCCAATGAATGCATTACTGAATATCAAATACCATTAATACCTGAGTTAATGTAATGAATACATGAATTGGATGTGATGCATCTTGACCAGTTGCAGTCAGTCTGAACTGTGGATTTTGATTCCATGTGTCATAATCCTGACAACCCCCAGCACTATAGCCACGCCATTGACCATGAACAGAATGACGCATCTCGGATGGATAGATTCGGCAAATATATATCGATCGAAAATGAATTTGAAAATCTTGCCAGGACATCCAGAATATACCATCTTTTGACTGTTACAAAAAGTGGAAAAAATAAGTATTAAAGGGTAACTTGTCAGTAAATAAATGTTAGTAACACTGGCCGAGAGCAAATAGCCTGCTCATTCATAAAGCTAAGGAGTCAAAGCATATGACAAACCCACAACAGTAAAGCATTAACAATACCTGAGAAACATGCTTCAGCTTGTGCTTTATCCTATCTGTCCATTCAGGTGATGAGTCAGACCAGGGACCATTCCACTCAACTTCATTGGCCCATGGATTTCGGATCTGAACAAGTTTGTGACCATCTACCTCTCTTACCTAAAATTGTATGACAGCAATGATCACTGAAAATCATTAGGATTGGCAAGAACCAACAGGTTTAAGTTGTAAGATATTTCTATATCAAATACACCTTCTCATAGGAGCAATTCGGCTTGAGCTTGAATAATGTACAAACCCACCTCAACGTAGTGCAGATATTCAATTTTTTATTTTAAAGAATGAGGGTAGCAAGGACCAATTCTCCTAAAATCTTAAGCCGTTTGGTGGAGGATTATGAATGGTCTTATTATGCCTAACAAGTATGACAAATACAATCAATATAAAGTTATCCCATTACCTGCAGTATTGAGTATGCATGTCCTTGCACAATGCCACTAGAAGATATGTGCACATCTGAACCTGAAGGACTTCCTGCACCTAGCAGAAAACCTTCTTGCTTGAAGCGTAACAATTGAGACCACAATCTACCACTTGCAAGGTCAATCTGGGCTTCACCACTTCTCATGTCAATTTCCTCCCCAGCACCCCCAGTTAGATCAACCAAAGCATCCTGAACAAGCCCACCTTCTAGTGCTTCATAAGAACCATGCAACTTGGCATATGCCTTCTCCAATATGGAAACCCAAAGTTCATAACCTTTCTTACTAGTTGCAAATGCAGGTTTACCCGGTGATTCACATGGAATCCAATCATCAACCACAACCGGGATCCAGTCACCCTAGATATAAACCAGAAGGTGCAATGACTAAGATGTCAAAATCATAGGAAACTATGGCAAACATCAGGTAAATATACAACTAGAAACAACATGGAGCCGATATGAAAATATCATTGTCTGGTACCTCAGATCATATATGTAGGATATTCAATGCCAACTTGTCAAGACAAGTATTTTATGAGTTAAGTAAATGAAAGCAACGCAAAACCATGTGTCACCAACAATGCAGAAGAGAAAACTCTAATGATATACTTTCATATTTAAGAGCCCTAACATCATTGTTAACCACTGAGTTACAAATCACTTTACCTATATATGTACTCAAAAAAGGAATTCATTGAACAACTTTAGGGCTAATGGCGCCTTTACATCTTCTAGAAGTGGATAGAGATGTTACCTTCCAGAACTTTACAGGTAAGATGCAAGTGATGTACAGAAGCAAAGCGACAATACAACTACATTCTTTATCAAAAAATTGATTAAGTTCTTACAATTAGATGAAGGTGACTTAAATGATAGTTTATTCTCAAGACAATAAAAATAAAAATAAAAACACCAGACAAATTATCCTTCGAGAATATTTTAACCTGCTATAATGAATCTATCTTGAAAACTATTCATCAATGGAATAATTTCATGTTTTTTTCTACTAAAAGCTTCGCTATAAACTGCTTCAAATAACATCATTATTTAGGTTAAGCAGCTAAACCAAGATAATCAAATAAATCTTCAATTTCTATTAATTTTTGGGCAAGCGCAGATGGTAATTTAGTTGTAAGTTTTAACAATCATGTTACTAGCCTCTCTGGGAAAAGAGAAAAAGCAAAACAAAGCTAAAAGTTCATCAGTGTCTCTGAAGCTCAAAACATCATAAATTCCTAATAATTGCAAGTCATTTTGAAAACACTATCCAGGTGTTAAAATTAGAGAAGCAATGAGAGAGAGAAGAGAGAAATAGAAATATAGCAGAAAATGTATTATTGATAATCTGAGTGATTACAGAAGATGTGATATCCTTATATAGAAGAACAGGAGAATGCCAACAGCTGTAACATACAGCTGACATAAATAGGAGAATACCAACAGCTGACATAAATAGGAGAATACAAACAGCTGCATATGTCAGCTGTCATAACTACTCAAAAGATGATGCAGCAGCATAGTAAATACAAACTCAATGTACTCTAACATACCCCCTCAAACTCAAGGTGGTTTGACAAATGAAAATTTGTCAACCACATTGAGTTTGTCCTTAAGCTCATGAAACCTTTCTGAAGAGAGGGCTTTAGTAAAGATATCCGCTTTCTGCAGAAGAGAAGGAACATGCTGAACAATAAGAGTCTTATTGAGAACCTTCTCTCTCACAAAGAAAAGATCCATTTCCATATGCTTAGTTCTAGTGTGAAGGACCGGATTAAGAGTCAAGGCTACGGTGCTCAGGTTATCACAGAAAATTGTTGGTGTTTGGAAGGGAATATGCAGCTCAGTCAACAAGGATTGAATCCAAAGAATCTCAGCTGCTATGTTGGCCAGACTCCTATATTCCGCTTCTGTGCTTGAGCGAGCAACCAAAGTTTGCTTCTTAGCTGACCAAGACACTAAATTGGGGCCAAAGAACACACATGAGCCAGAAGTTGACCGTCTATCATCCGGGTCAAAACCCCAATCTGCATCACAGTAGGCATGAAGTGCTACTGGACGATCAAGAGAGAAAGGCTTAAAAAGAAACCCATGATGAATGGTACCCTTAAGAAACCGCAGAATTCTCTTAACTGCCTTCCAATGTTCATCATGAGGCTGAGACAGAAATTGACAGACTTTATTGACTGCAAAGCTGATATCCGGCCGGGTAATTGTAGCATATTGCAATGCTCCAACTATGGATCTATAGAGAAAGGGATCATTCATGCAAGTACCTCCAAACTTTGACAGTTTGCTGCTACTAATCATAGGAGTGGGCAGAGCATTGGCTTCAGACATATTTGCTCTCTCAAGAAGATCTTCAATATATTTGGTCTGATTAAGTAGCAAAGAGCCATCAGACAAGTGTGTAACCTGAACTCCAAGAAAATAATCAAGTTTTCCTAACTGTTTTAAAGCAAAAGAAGAATTCAGTTTGTCAACAAGATGTTGAATTAGGACTGAAGAACCTCCTGTGATAATAATATCGTCCACATATACTAGAACATATGTGCAGCAAGTTGGTAAGGACAAAGTGAACAAGGAGGGATCACACTTACTAGCCTTGAACCCTAATTGAACAAGAGTGGCAGTCAACCTGTGAAACCAGGCTCGAGGAGCTTGTTTTAGGCCATACAAAGCTTTGTCAAGCTTACACACAAGGGACTTATCACCCTGTTCAAATCCAGGTGGCTGAACCATGTAAACCTCTTCTTCTAAGTTCCCATTGAGAAAGGCATTATTCACATCTAACTGTTGAAGAGGCCACCCTTTGGAAATAGCAAGAGATAGAATCAACCTCACAGTTATAGGTTTGACCACTGGAGAAAATGTTTCAGAATAGTCAAAGCCATGCACTTGATTGAACCCTCTAGCTACAAGTCGAGCCTTGTACTTATTCACTGTTCCATCTGGATTTTCTTTAATCCTGAAAATCCACTTACAACCAATAGGCTTTCTTCCAGCTGGAAGTGACATAAGAGTCCAGGTCTTATTAGTCATCAATGCCTCATACTCTTGCTGCATTGCACTGAACCACTTACTGCTCTTGAGAGCTTGTTTGACTGTAGTAGGCTCTACTTCTGTCAACAAGACAGAAGGAAACAAGCGAGGCTTGACAATGCCATTCTTTGCTCTGGTGAGCATTGGATGAGCATTAATAGGGATGACAGCTTGAACATTATCAGGTGTAGCAGCTGATGCTGGAGGCTGCTCAGAAGAAGAAGGAGAGACATCCACTGAACCAGAGGAGGAAGAATTAGAACCCTCAGAATGCACTGTCACAGCAGGAGAAACAGGTGCAGAGATAACTGGAGATTGCTCAGACGAAGGAGAGACATCCACTGAGCCAGAGGGTGAAGAATCAGAACCCGCAGAATGCATTGTCATAGCAGGAGAAGCAGGCTCAGCAGCTGGAGAAGCATTAGAAATAATATTTGGAGCAGCAACAAGAGGAATCAGCAAAGAAAATGATTCTGGAGAAGTTGTTTCTGTAGCAGAATCAGGAAACATTTCAACATAAGGGAACCTATGCTCATTAAACAACACATCTTTAGAGACATAGACTCTGCCTTGAGCATCCAAGCACTTGTATCCTTTGTGTTGAGAAGAGTAGCCCAAAAATACACACTCTTGGGACCTATATGCCAACTTGTTATTGGTATACGGGCGCAGAAAAGGATAACAAGCTGACCCAAATACCTTGAGGAACTTGTAATCAGGTTGAGAACCATACAACTGAAAATAAGGACTTTGTCCTCCTAAAACAGAAGTAGGCATCCGATTGATAAGATAGGTAGCTGTAAGAAAAGCGTGATCCCAAAAGTGCAATGACATTTTGGCATAAGCAAGCAAAGCAAGTCCCGTTTCAACAATATGGCGATGTTTCCTCTCCACACTCCCATTTTGATGGTGTGTGTGAGGACAGGTCACACGATGAACTACCCCTAACTTAGTAAAATAGGGAATCAAGGATCGAAACTCTCCTCCTCCATCAGTTTGCACACTCTTAAGCTTACATTGAAACTGCAGTTCAACCAATGCTTTACTTGAAAGTAGGAGAAATTGTATTATTACTTCTTAATCAGAATACAAAGGGTAATTACATTATATAGAAGAAGACTAATCCTAAATAAGGAAATAACTAATTATGTACACAATCTCCTAATAAGAGAATAAATCTCCTAATACTGAATATAATCTTCTAATAATAATTCTTATATTAATTCCTTATTTACAACACCCCCCCTCAAGCTGGTGAATGAATATCTATCATTCCCAGCTTGCAAGTAAGCTCTCGAAACCGCTCCAAGGGAAGTCCTTTGGTGAGCACATCAGCCAACTGAAGTCCTGAGGGGACATACTGTGTAGATATTAGACCACTATCCAATTTCTCTTTGATGAAGTGCCGGTCTATCTCTATGTGCTTTGTTCTGTCGTGTTGGACTGGATTATGAGCAATACTAATGGCAGATTTATTATCACAGAAGAGTCTCATGGGAGCTTCATACTTTATTTTCAAATCATCCAGTATGATCTTCATCCACAACAGTTCACAAACTCCTTGAGCCATGGCTCTAAACTCTGCCTCTGCGCTTGATCTGGCAACTACATTCTGCTTCTTGCTCCTCCATGTAACTAAATTTCCACCCAAGAACATACAATATCCTGTAGTGGATCTCCTGTCAACAATTGACAACTGCTCACTCTTCTTGAACAGCAGACCTCTCCCTGGACTTGCCTTCAGATACTGCAAGATTCTATCCACAGCCTGTAAGTGTCTCTCTTGTGGGTCATGCATGAATTGACTGACAACACTAACAGGATAAGCTATGTCAGGCCTAGTGTGAGATAGATAAATGAGCTTCCCCACAAGTCTCTGATATTGAGCCTTATCAACCCTAAGGTCCTCCTCACTACTTCCAATCTTGTGGTTTTGCTCTATAGGCACTCCAATGGGCTTACAACCCAATTTACCAGTCTCTTTGAGAAGATCAAGGACATACTTTCTTTGAGATATGAAAATCCCTTGCTTCGAGTATGCCACCTCCATACCTAGGAAATATTTCAGTTTTCCAAGATCCTTCATTTCAAATTGGGCTGCCAACTGTTTCCTCAGATTCTGCTTCTCAAGTTCATCATTACCTGCAATGATCATATCGTCTACATAGACTAACAGAAGAGTGAGTTTACCATTTTGAGTATGTTTGATAAAGAGGGTATGATCACCTTGGCTTTGTTTATAACCCAGAGACACCATAGCATTGGTGAATCTCCCAAACCAAGCTCGGGGTGACTGTTTGAGCCCATATAGGGCCTTCTTCAGTTTGCACACCTTATTTCTTCCTGAAGTAGGGTCATACCCCGGTGGAATCTCCATATACACCTCTTCCTCCAAATCTCCATGCAAGAAAGCATTTTTAACATCAAACTGTTGCAACTCCCAATCAAAATGAGCTGCTAAGGAAAGAATGATCCTTACAGTGTTCATTTTTGCTACCGGAGCAAATGTCTCTTCATAATCAATTCCATAGGTCTGGGTGTATCCCTTTGCAACTAGCCTCGCCTTATACCTGTCAAGTGTGCCATCAGATCGGTACTTCACGGTATAAATCCACCTGCAACCTACTGTCCTCTTGTCATTTGGCTTCTCAACAATCTCCCAAGTTCCATTTTTGTCCAGTGCATGCATCTCTTCATTCATGGCTTGAATCCAGTTCTTATCTTTTAATGTTTCTTGTACTGATGTAGGGACTCTAATAGAGTCAATAGCTGAAATAAAACTCTGATGCTGCACAGAAGGATTTTGAGTAGACACAAACTGGGATATAGGGTACTTGGCACAAGAACGTTTTCCTTTTCGTAAGGCAATAGGTAAGTCATCAAGGTTATGCTCATAGGAATTACTAGGCTCAGGGTTCGCAACACTTACCTCAGGATCAGACGATTGGACTTGTTGTTGGATCAGGACGGGTTTTACTTTCCGCTGGTACTTTATCCTGAACCTGTCAACATTATTCTGATCTGGTACTACTTCAGAACCATTGTCATCATTCTCATCTGGTACTAGTTCAGGACCATTGTCATCATTCTGATTTGGTACTAGTTCAGGACCATTGTCATCATCATCACTGTCCTCAGTGATAGGAATAGAGGAAGGCATCAAGGGATCCTGTAGAAGAGGAATAACAGACAATTCTGGAGACTCAACTTCCTGAGTATTCCCCCCCTGAAGCTGAGGATTGGGATAAAAAGACTCTGATTCTTGAAAAGTAACATCCATGGATATATAGACACGACGACTAGGAGGATGATAACACTTGTAGCCCTTTTTATCTGAGGCATATCCTATAAAGATGCACTTAATAGCCCGAGGATCTAACTTACCCCGATGATGACCGTGAACATGGACAAAGGCGGAACAACCAAATACACGACTTTGAAGACCTGACTTAATGGGCACAGACGGAAAGAAGCTAGTCATAACCTGCACAGGACTAACACTAGATAAAACCCTAGAAGGTAACCTATTAATTAAATAAGCAGCAGTCAAGACAGCTTCCCCCCAATAAAACTTAGGAACATTCATTTGAAAGAGTAAAGCTCGAGTGATTTCAAGAAGATGACGATTTTTCCTTTCAGCAACCCCATTTTGTTGTGGGGTGTCAACACAAGTCAACTCATGAACCACACCATTTTTTGTAAGAAATTCAGAAAAATTCTTGTTAACATACTCTTTCCCATTGTCTGACCTTAACCTCTTAATAGGTTTCCCAAACTGTGTTCTAATCATGTGGAAAAAGTTAACAAATAATTGAAACACCTCAGACTTATCTTTCATAAGAAAAACCCATGTAATCCGAGTACAATCATCAATAAAAGTAACAAACCATTTTGCACCAGAAACATTAGAAATGGACGAAGGTCCCCACACATCAGAGTGAACAAGATCAAAAGGTTGAGCACATTTATTATTACTAGGAAGAAAAGTTGAACGATGATGCTTAGAAAACTGACAAACATCACAATGAAAAGATTTGACTGACACTTTTGAAAATAAATGGGGAAACATGGTCCTAAGAATACTAAAAGGAGGATGCCCAAGACGCTTGTGCCGCAACCATATTTGAGAAGTATTCCAGGACTCTGAACTCGTCTGATGACACTTGCTTTCCTCGTGCCGTAGACAGTATAACCCGTCCTGTTCCTTAGCAATCCCAATTATCTGTCCCGTGGCAAGATCCTGAAAAACACCATGTGAGTGGAAAAAGGTTACAGCACAGTTCAAGTCTCGAGTGAGTTTATGGATGGACAAAAGATTGTTAGAAAGCTTTGGGACATGAAGCACATGCTTTAAGGGAAGAGATGGACTAAGGTGAATATTACCACATCCCGTAATCTGGTTTTGGGATCCATTAGCAACAGTGATATAGTGTTTTTCAGGGTAAGTGGAATAAGAAGATAAATGTGAGGGGTGAGGTGTCATATGATTTGTAGCACCAGAGTCAATAATCCAGTCATTTTCAGTACTCAAAGCATTAAGAGATAAGAAGGTAGAACTCTTACCAGTCATTGTGAGAGAACAAGAACCAGAGGGCTTACTCAATGAGTCCATAAAAGCTCTCAGACGCTCCAATTCTGCTTTGCTAAGGCTAGGGACATCTTCTGCTGGTGGTACAGGTGGGACTTCACCATCATTTTCCATGTCAAAAGTTGTGTGATTTGCGCGCCTCTGCGGAGCACCTTTGGACCCCCTCATACGTCTAAGGACGTTTTCCCTTCCATAAAGTTTGAAACAGTACTCTTTGGTGTGACCAGACCTCTTACAATAAGTGCAACGATCATCACGGTTGAAGAGATCATCACGGTTGAAGCGATCATCACGGTTGGGGCGATCATCACGGTTAGGGTGTCCGGAAGAGGTGGATCCTTTTATGGGACCCTTTCCAGAGGCTAAGGCTGAACCATCAACTGATTTGTCTTCCACCATCACTGTCCTCCTAGTTTCTTCACCACGAACTATAAAGAACACCTCTGAGAGAGAAGGGAGTTGCTCTTTACCCAAAACTTGGACCCGAATCGGATCAAATTCAGAGTTAAGCCCAGAGAGAAACTTAAAGATTCGCGCTTTTTCAATAAATTTATTCAATGTTGTGGAGTCAGCATCACACTTCATCTTCAGATTTTGATACTGATCTAATTCAATCCATAGACCATTCAAGGTCCCATAGTAATCTGTCACGGAGAGAGTTCCTTGCTTAGAATTGAAAACTTTATTTTCCAATTCATAACAAGCTGAGAGATCTTGTTTCTTAGAATATGCCTGTGCCAGATTATTCCAAATCTCCTTAGCAGTAGGGAAAAACATATAATTCCGGCTAATTTCCGGAATCATGGAGTACCAAAACCAGGTCATAATAAGAGAATTCTCTTCACGCCATGTGTCATATTGTGGATCAGTTTCAGCAGGGGCTTTTTCTTCAATATAACTGATTTTCTTGCGACTTATGAGAGTGTGACGGATGAGCTCAGACCATTGGAGGTAGTTGCGCCCATCCAAGCGAAAGGAACCTTGTAATACCGGGAGATCTTTGTGGGTCAAAGGTGGAAGAGAGACTTTCACTCCAGAAGTGAGTTTCTCCTTAGGTATGGGAATCTCGTCTCCAGACATACTGAGAGATGTTACTGTAGAAGGAAAACAAGAGGAAAAATAACAGAAACAGAGAAGATTGCACTCTCCTTGAATGGAAGAACCAAAGGCTTCTCAAGAAAAAACACCAACAAAGTGAGGAAACGACCCTCAGAACAAGACCAAAAGGCACGGGGAACCCTCTCTGTGCAATCGGAGTAACGAACAGAGGATGGCAGGCCGGTGGTGAAGAGCACAGGCCTCCAAACGGTATAAGCCAACAGTGGCAAAACAGGAAACGTTACCAGATAAAAGGGCCGTAATAAGACGGCTAGGGTTTTTTTCGCAGAAGCAGAACTCCCAAGATCGGGAGCTCTGATACCAACTTGAAAGTAGGAGAAATTGTATTATTACTTCTTAATCAGAATACAAAGGGTAATTACATTATATAGAAGAAGACTAATCCTAAATAAGGAAATAACTAATTATGTACACAATCTCCTAATAAGAGAATAAATCTCCTAATACTGAATATAATCTTCTAATAATAATTCTTATATTAATTCCTTATTTACAACAGCTTTGAAGTTTTTAAAAGTCTGAAAGGTGTCAGACTTGTGTTTTAAGGGATAGATCCAAGTGTATCGTGTGCAAGCATCAACACAAGTAAGAAAATATGAAAAACCAGCAAAGGATTCTATGGAAGCTGGTCCCCATAAATCAGCATAAACCAACTCAAAAGGCAGAGTATAAACAGTAGAAGAAGAAGAAGAGGGCAACCTATGTGCCTTTCCCATACAACAACCAACACACATGGCAAAAGAAGTTTTATTAGGCAAAGGAACATTACATAGTTGTAAAGTAGTTTTCAAGACCTCATGATGAGGATGACCTAGTCTACAATGCCACAAGTCATAGCTGGAATTACCTAAACTGGAAACAGAAGACATATTCTGTGATTTTCCAGTACCTGGATACACTGTAGATAAAACAGAAGGAGTACTAGTAGACAAATCAGATTTAGAACAACTAGAAGAGACACTAGCAGCGTTGACATCATCAAAGGTGTATAAGCCATCAGAACCAACACTTCCACGAAGCAACACTTTAGATGTATCCTGTGATTTAACAAGACAGAAAGAAGCGTGAAACTCAAAATAAACATTGTTATCCTTGGCAAACCTACTAACACTGACAAGGTTTTTGGTGATAGAAGGAACTAGAAGCAGTTGACTAAGAGTGAGAACAGTGTGTGAATCATATGGTGAGGGAATGGTGCAAGAACCAATAGAGTAAATTGGCAAACCTTGGCCATTGCCCATCAAAATCTGCTCAGTTCCAGTGAATGAAGAAGTGTCTGAAAAATTTCCAGCAGCATTGGTAACATGGTGAGTGGCACCAGAATCGGGATACCACAAAGTAGGCTTGTCAGGACGCTGAGATGCGGAAGAAGAAGCATGGTGCAGAGGACCAGCAAGCATTGCATGAGCAGGAGAGCGAGGCTGAGAGCCAAGAAGGCCCGGATAAGATGGAGGTGAGGGCCGAGGTGAATTCCAAGAAGATGATACTGGACCAAAAACAGCTCCAGGTGCAGAATATTGAGAACCACCAGTAAAAGCAGGAAACTGAGAACCTGAAGGGTAAGCACCATTGTAAGGTCCTGCGGAAGAGCCAAAGTAATTCCACGGAGCAGGTCCAGAAGCATAAAAAGACGGTGAGGAAGAGCCAAAAGTGGCAGAACCAAGAGGCATAGGAGGAAAGGCTCCAAAAGGTGCAGGACTAGGCATATTAGTAAAGGTGCCATTCTGTACAGAACCACCTCCAACGGCGCGATGGTAGCAGACACTCGCATGTGTAAATCGGAGCAGGAACCGATGCGAACGCATGTGTATGCGCAAGCAACGCAGAAGCAGTAGAATCGCTAAGGCTACGTTTCCGTGATCGTTCCAGGCGAGCATCATGAGTAATGATCATCGCTTCGACCTCAGAAATCGTGCTCGAAGAAGCATGAGTGAAGATAATCGTGCTTAAAGCACTATAATCTTCAGGTAAACCATCAAAAATCGCTTCAAGGTGATCGCGAAAACTTACGGGTTCACCAATGGAAACCAGAGTGTTGACGATCGTCTTGATGCGTCGAAGATATTCAGTGATCGACTTCGAACCTTTGGTTATGTTCTTCAGCTCAGATCTGAGCTGAGCAGACTGTGCGCGACACTGATTCTCAAAAAAGTCAAGGATCTCACGCCAAACCTGCGATGATCTCTCGCAGTTGATCACCGTTGGAAGAACAAACGGAGATAGAGTCGTCAAGAGCCATGTAAACACCATGGAATCTTGCTTAATCCAAGTCGTATAAGCTGGATTCTCAGTCGCAGCTACACGATCCTCTTCAGTCAGAAAACGTTGTGGAATTTCTGGATCAACCAGAAAATCATGAAGCTGATGCGATCGAATCGCACCTTCAACTTGTTGACGCCAAGAATAGAAATTCGAATCATCAAGCTTGATTGTTGCAGTACGAGACAGAGACTCAAGAACATTGACAACGGAAGCAGGTGCAGCAGCCATGTATCAAGGACCGATTGAAGCTCTGATTACCATGTTAAAATTAGAGAAGCAATGAGAGAGAGAAGAGAGAAATAGAAATATAGCAGAAAATGTATTATTGATAATCTGAGTGATTACAGAAGATGTGATATCCTTATATAGAAGAACAGGAGAATGCCAACAGCTGTAACATACAGCTGACATAAATAGGAGAATACCAACAGCTGACATAAATAGGAGAATACAAACAGCTGCATATGTCAGCTGTCATAACTACTCAAAAGATGATGCAGCAGCATAGTAAATACAAACTCAATGTACTCTAACACCAGGTACAGCATGAACAAACAAGAGATCAACAATAAGAAAGTGAACTCTTTTTATATGCTAATTACCTGAACACAAAAGCGAACGGTGTATATTCCCTCCTCATTATATTCTGGAGTGATGATCACCTCCGATATACGTGAAACCTCTGTTAGAACAGCAACAGCGCTCAAGAACCAACAATCACCTAACCGACCCTATTCAGTATACATAGCAACTATTAAGAGAAAATGCAAAACCCAAATCTATCACATGTGTAAAAACAAGCATTTATTGCCAAATTCTTTCCAGTGAGATGTAATAGGATGAAACCTGACAAACATCAGAAGGATTTGGAGATCCTGAAAATAAGCAGGGATGGCAGTCTAGATTGTTCTGTCTAGCAATTTCACCTGGTCTCAACCACTTAGAAACAACCTGTATACAGGAAACGATGTGAGAAAAATACAATTAAACTAAACTAAAAAATAATAATAAAGATAAGCACCTGTAACTTTGCGGGGGGGTTTTCAGGGTCCAAAAACAAAGAGTGATCATTTGGAGGAAATTCCTGATCTGTAAAACATATCTCTCCTCTAGCCAAGAGAGCTTCTTTGACAGCCAATTCTACTGATAGCATCCGTTGATTAATCTCTTCCTGCGTTTCAATTCTAGGTTTTCTATACTTCCTGGAAAAGGAATCCACATCCAACACCACGCCATCACGTTCTGATCTTCTTTTCCTCCCACTAGAATACTGTCCATCCCAATCTACATCATCTCTGTCATATAAATCTACATCGGCAGGATCACTGTCATAACCATCAGCCTACGTACAAAAAGCATTGATAAGATTAGACATCCATAGTTAACATGCTAGCCAAAATTACATTTCTTGTTATACTATTCTTAATAGTAAAGCAGACTGAATAGTATGATGCAAAGTGAAAACATGTGATAGTCACTAGAACGTCTTACTCAGTTTACGTGATATAATTTGTTTGGCTTAATTGCACTTTTGGTCCCCCAACTTTGCCCTTTCTGTGAAAACCGTCCCCCAACTAAGAAATTAGCAAAAAGCATCCCCGAAGTTACCCTCCGTTAACACATTTGGTCCTGTTAGTATTTTTCATCTAAAATCTAACGGTTTAAGGGACCAAAATGCAATTAAGTCAGCTTCCACACCATCGTGACCTGCACTTTTGGTACCCCAATTTTCCATTTGGTCCACTTAATTGCACTTTTGATCCCTCAGACTGTTAGATTTTGGATGGAAAATACTAAAGGGACCAAATGTGTTAACGGAGGGTAACTTCAGGGATCCTTTTTGCTAATTTCTTAGTTGGGGGATGATTTTCGCAGAAAGGATAAAGTTGGGGGACCAAAAGTGCAATTAAACCAATTTGTTTTAATATTTCATTTATGCTTTCTTCCATTTCGTGATGTAATTTGTTTTTAGAATTTCATTTATGCTTCCTTTCCATTTAAATAGTGAAGGGCTGAGCAGAAGCATACCCTAGAAGGTGATTCAGCCCACTGCCAATTATCTTCAGGGAAGTCAAGTGCACTGATGTCCGCTGAAGCCACTGAGGTATAGAGAGCAGAAACCTCATCATCTGTTAAACACCTTCCCCAGAGAAAAGCATCCATAATATGCATCTTGGATTCAACCCCTTCACTATCTGACCTACCAAATGCATCAATATCTGTTGGCGGTCTAGCTCCAATCCACACTTCTGTCCCCTGTTCCCAAATGCTGCTACCCACACACAATGGCAATCCATTTTGGTAGCCGTCAAATCCACCATCTAAATAACATGTTGCTTCACCTATATCAGCATCAATTGTCATTGTTACAATATGCCACCTGCAAGATGATTTATTCAAACACAAATGTTAGCAGTACAACAATAACTTATTTGTAGAAACGACATTTTAAAAATATATTAATACAAGCATAATCGAGCAAGCAAATAAGAAAATTAAATGTTTCCTAAGAATCTCACACATTAAATAGAGTCCTAAAAGACTCATGCAGATTTACAAAGCCAAAATAGCAAAAGTTGGAGCTAACAGTCTCTAATTGGATCTAGTTATCTTGCACATCTAAAAGAAGCTGACAGAGAGATAGAATCTTTGTATTTTGGATTCAAAGTTATTGATGAAATCTTAAAGCTTAATCTTGAGGAAAGACTTGTAACAAGTAACTGAAACCATGTAATTAGAAAATGCTTTTGGATAAAATAATAATATTAGCAATAAATTACACTCAGAAACTTTTTGTTGCACATTTGGAATCAACCTAGAACAAGTCAACAGCAGGTAAATGATAACTCGAAAACTCAGAAAGATGTAAACTTCAATTTTAGAAAACCAAACATGAGACACGTATAATAAAGTGAAAGGCCAAACCTTCCATCTGCAATACTTGTTGCACCAATGCTCCACTCCTTTGCAACAGTTGTATGTCTATCACCTTTAGTAATCAATCTAAGCCCAACTTGTCCAGCCTCAATACCTTGTTCAGAACCAGCCACGAGAATTTCCCAGCAAACCTTCTTCTGAAACTCCGTGCCCAAAAGGCAAATAGGACCAGACTCAGGCTGAATCATCAATGCAATGGAGAAGCTAATCTTTTGACTTTGACATAGACTGGAGTCAATTGGACCGCAATGCCTGCCACTTGCCGTTGGCTCATCATCAAGAACACATATTGCTCCAGTCACTCCTGTCTGCCAAAGATACCAAATAGTCATTAGTACCAGAACCACATTAATTGAAAATCTCCATAAGAGTTACCCTAATTAATTAAAATATTTTACCACAAGCAGGGTCAATATAATAATTTTTTTAAGCAGTTTCAAGCCATAATTTTTGTGGTGAGTAACCCATTAAACAAACAAGGATACGCTGCAATGGGATTGTGGGAATGGAATGAGTATCCAATGCCAAATATAGGAATGGTAAACATTTCATTATTAACCACATGAAAGATGATAGATAAAAGGAATGTCCATTATAGTCCATGTCCTATGCCTATTCTTTTTTTATTCCTACTACAAATTACCATCAGAGTTCAGAAGTAATAGCAAAGACAGTTAATGAACCTGAAGGGCACGGCGAGCTAACTGTGAAGCACGTATCCTACGTGCAATGCTTGAAACCCTCTCACGAGCAAAAGAATCATCTAAAACAGAATCACCACCTACTGCACGCACTGCGGCTGCCATGGCTGCAGCCTCTCTGCTGCTAGCATTAGGAATGGAGGAGAGCAGAGAAGCTTCTATCTCCTTCCATTTGCGCTCCTCTTTTTCAAGGAGGACCTTCCTCCTCTCTTTCCCTCTCCCCTCCTCTTCACGCCTTTGCATTAAGATTTCCTCTTCCATCTCCTTTTCTCTTATGTAACTAGAAAATTCATAACAAAATATTTAGATAGAAATAGCTTGTAAGTCCTACACTTACTAATATAAGATGTATGAGATAGTACCTCTCCTGAATGATTTCAAATTGCCTGCGATCTTCTGGCATCCACTTCTTTATTTTCTTAGCACTTAAGTCAGAAAATCCAATGCTATCAAGAAAGAGTCTCAAACGAACTTCATCCTACGAGGAAAAATGGATTATCATTGTTAGACGAGTTAAAACTAGATATCATCCACTGCATGCAATGCAGCTACAATTGTTCTTTTACCTGTGCTTGTTCTGCCTTGGACGTCAAACCAAGCAACAGAAGCAAGTAACCACCAAACTTGTCCCACATGTACACCCACTCAGTATCAATGGCCTCTTCTAGTGCTAGAATCCGCGCATGAGCACACATCACTCTTCTGTGATCTACATCACTGGTCGGATCATGGCGAAATGTCCTTCCATACCTTAATCTACTAAAGAATGAACCTGCAACCAATTCTTCATTTCTCAAACGGTCTCTCAATTTCATGACGTCAGCTCTGGGAAGCACAAAATTCCCTGCCCTATCAAGCATAGCAGTAGGGTCTCCAATCAAAAGTGCTGCCGAACTAGCTGATCTCTGTGGTGCTGAGTAAGTTCCAGATAATGCATTTCTGGTCTACAAAGCAAACAAATAACATCAACTTTTATTTAAGTACATTGACGTGCAGGGTCCAATATCAAAGAGTACAGTTCAAGCAATTAACACATCTCCATATGTTTAGAGGCTTTTTATTTTAATTGTCAGGATATAACTAGCAAGACAAAAACCCTTTTTCTCAAAGCATAGATGCATGCACAAGAAACGGATGCAAGGACTAAAAACTCTCCAAACTCGGGATGATTGGAGAGTGAACTACAGTACTTAAAAATAAATATAGCAAAAATCACATGTTTATGCCAGTGGAAAAAAGTTCTCAGCTGTACAAATATACATAGGTACTAACTATAAAGCAGTAAAATATATTTTAAGCAAAGAATTTTTTTAGTTATGTCTGTGTGGGTGTGTACGCCAACTACAAACAATGCTAAGACTAGCACAAGCATAAAATAAAAATACAGGCATAGTAGGGTCCTGCAATCTCATTAAAAAAATTACAGACCTTCGTCGCTGATCTAGCGATTGTTTGAACAACAGTTTCCTTGCTGAGAAAATGAACAGCATCTTCCATCATCTGTATATTATAGAAAGGTTGGAACTTCAATTATAAAGATGTAATCATTCAGCAGATTATGATAGATTTCAAAGAAATTTATGAATCCAATCATTTGAATTCTGAAGTAGCTTATAAATCTCAATGATGGTCACAACTAATACTCAAACCTTAAGAGTTAGGCAAGGACGGGAGACAGCAAAACCAAATGAAACAACAAGTGTTATTGCTGATACAGCTGCACCAGCAAAAGGTGGATAAATCTTTAAACTGGCAACCACCCCCCAGCCTTCAGTAGCCAGGGCAATCCCATATAGCATGAGAAAGGACACACTGTATATAGCAGATACAAGCAGAGGATCATAAAGTAATAAATCAGATATATGTAAATTAAAGAAAGAATCAATCAAAATATTTTAGAAGGAATAACCAAACTTAGAGCATATGGATAAACCTGACATTCTTTCCACAATCTGCATGAGCATCATACACATACACTGGCAAAACACGGGGAGAATATACCACAATAGGGTTTGAAAGCAAAACCTGGACAGCAGAAAAAATAAAAGAATGAATCCTCTAAGCAAATTAAAGATGAAGCATTAGAGTATTCAAGATTCAGAACATGCTGACTATTATATATAAGGTTGAAAATTTGAATGAGGAACTCACTGTCAATGCCCGCCCAGCAAGAAGAAAAAGAAATATAAAGTAACCAACGGATGCTCCAAAGAATGGTTTATCTAGAAAGTAGAAAATAAAGAAGATAACATTAGCAGATGAGGCACTTTCTACTTAAGGTATGTATATCAATGCCAATATAATAGATTTGGCTAGCACCTTCAAACCACCCAACAAGAAATGCTGCCAAAGCCAAAAGAAAGGCAAGCAAGCAAACGAAGACCATCTGTTTCCGGCTCAAATAAAAATTGTTTGAGGCCCAGTAATGAATGGCACCAATTGCTAGTACCATAAGAAGAAGAACCAAAAGGAAAGCTACCCCTATCTGTAGTAGCAGGAAAGAAGACGTTCAGCCAAAATGTTGGAAGAGGGAAGCTGGTGATATTATATTCAACAGAACGAAGTAAATTTAACTTACAGTCCAAGGTTTGACGACAACTATCAAAGCTGAAATAGCACTAAGCAGAAGCATCAGCCCAATTATAACAAAAATATATACACCACGAGAAAGCTTCCAATCATCATCCTTCCTGCAAATAGACATTTTAGAAAAGATCAGGAACACATCAAACTGCAAAGCAACAATGGTGTCAATTAACCATACAGATAAATTGACAAGTACAAGAAAGTTTTACCAACCACTTAAGCAATCCGCAACAAAGTGAGAGCACTGCTGGAATGCAGATTAAAGGAAGTAAAGCAGCTAAAAAATCACCCTTTGTTGGAACTTGGTCCTCCCTAGATTTGATAACTTCTAAATAAGACACACCACAAAATGCTACAAGGATAACTGCAGCGAGAAAAAAAGGGTATAAAAATAAAGAAATCAGCAATTGGAATAAAAAATAGTGTATACATCGGTGTTTAAATCTGTGAATAGTATAAACAAAATGAGAAAATACCTGCAGATATTCCAACTAAGATAGCAGATGAAAGGGAGAACCGATATGTTGCAAACCAAGAAATTATTGGAAGCGCACTAGTAACAACTAATCCAATGGCAGATGCCATTGCCCAGCCAAGAAAAACAGATGATGTGTAAGGGGAGACCAAGCTTTTCTGATCACCATTCCAACCCTTATATCTTAAATCATCTAAGGGCTTTGCAGAAACTATTGCTCCCAAAGCCAGCACAGATCCAACAAATACTGACATGCAAAAAATGAGAACTATACCCTGTAAAAGAAAACAAGATGAAATTAGGCATTTACGAGGAATTTACTTGGCCAAAAACAAGTGTAACAAAATGCATAAAAATCACCCCCCTAAGTAATGACTCCCTGAATTACAACCTTCCATTTTACCAGTCATGTAAACTAAAGTACATGCTTCATTGATGTTGATATGATTCGCAGTGAAGCAGATCCCATTATATTCTGTAAACACTCATCCTTCAATCAGTGTATTTACCTTGTGGTCTATGTGGAGGATGATATCAGATCCCATTATATCTATTCTTATTATTTTCTTAATTAACACTTCAACTTTCAAGGACCTAGCCACCTAGGCACCATTTCCCTACAATAAACTAGCTTATAAGAAAATTAAATAAATTTAATGCAAGTGATCACACATTTATCATTTCCCAAAAATGAGAAATATTACTCCATGGATGTCACCCTGAAAGGGAAAGAACATCAACTTAAGAGAGAAAAACAGATAAGAAGAAATTTTAATTAAGAAAAATAAGCCAAACAAGAAGTAAATACATGGCCTTTAAGGTCTAGTGATAGTAGAAAAAAATAGATATGTAAGTATGACATATCTTACAATGAAAAACAAACTGATCCATCAGGAGATAAAGCTAAAGACAGCAAAAATTAATTTATAGACACCATAAAGGACATGGTAGGTTGGAAAGGTGTTAGCAGTGCATTAACCTTTGTACGAGGAATTCGATCATTTCCAGCGCTTCCAGTACAGTTTACACGGGGAACCCAAAATTGGTAACCATTACAAATCCATATAGGAACAGCAACAGAAAGGCATGCCACCATTAGTGGCACAGTTAAGGACAATCCGAGGAGGACAGAAGATTTGCTGCAAAATTATACAAAGATCAATTAATAACATGAAAACAAATGCATGAGCATTATTATGTGGTTGCCTGACCAACAAGAAACTAAATTAACTGGAATGAAACGATGAAAACTTCAAAACAAAAATCTGGTTCAATTTCATAAGCAAATGCATCATTCTCCTAAAATGCTATAGATTTCATTGTTTCATAAAATGAAAGGAATTGGTAAATGTCATAATTTGATATCAATCCTACTAAATATTACTTTTAACAAAATTCAATATGCTGTGAATATAAGTTATGTACTCAATTGCAATCATAAAATGTTTTCCATAAACAATTTCAGTCAAAATAAGGTCATAAAATAAAAAGGCATGAATGACTTTCTGGAATAGCAGGGCATACCTCAAAAAGGAAAGCAACAATCCCACACATGTGCTAAGCAGCCAAGCAATGAAACCATACTGAAGACAGCAAATCATGAAGGAAAATCAGGGATAGTATATTATTAGAAGATCATCTTTGAACTTAATACATGACTAGCTATATTATAGCGTAGTGTGGTCCATGTTGCTAACCCCATCTAGCGGGGAAAGACTTGGTTGTTGCTGTAGTATATTAGTAGTTATTAATCAAACTTCAAATAAATAATGTATCACATATCATCCTGAAATAGTACGCATGCATTGCAACAAAATGTAACAGACTGAACAACATAATTTCTATCCAGGCTAAACATATAAATGAGGAACATGAAAACAAACACAAGGACTATATGGAATCCCATATTGTAGTTAACTTTTAGTAATTGTACTGTAGCTAAAAGCATTCCCACGACAATCAGTGCCAATAGCTATTAACTACGGTTAATCCTCTAACAAACTCTTAACTATAGTTAAGCAGCAACTAACAAACTAACAATCATACTTCTAACAGCTGTTAGTATACTCCTGTTGTACAGGATGATAAACTCAACTCTGTTAGTTCAGCTGTTGCAAAAGCTTGTATTAACACATGGGTGCACATGGGTCGTTAAGTTTAGTTAGTTACTAACTGATTATAATCGGTTAGCTTTATATAGTTAAACTCTTTGTATCATAATCATACAGTAATGAAATCAGAGTTTTTACTTCATGATTTCTCTCTCCCTCTCGCTAACTTGTATGCATAGTAGTCAATCCCGGATAGCGGCGCGTAGCGGCCGACCCCAAAAGTGGGATAGCGGGATGGCCGCTATTCTGATTTTTCATATATAATTTTATATAATTAATAGTAAAATAGTATATAGTTATATACATATATACATATAATAACTAAAAAATGATAAAATATAACTTAAAATTCATAACCTGATGAAATGATAGAGAGGATAGGAGGATCTTCCAGCACCAAAGGTAACAAAATGAATTGATTGAGAATGGAAAAATAAAGAGGAAAAGAAAGGAAAGAAAAATAGAGGAATATAAAGATAACAAAAAACAGAGCATAACAGAGGCCCAAGGGAAACAGGGGCAGTGGTCACCGGAGATTGGTTGAAAGTCACCGCACAGTGGTCGCCGGAAGTGGGCGGTGCTTGTCGGAGGTCGGGTGGTGGCCATGGGTGCTGATCGGCGGTGGCTGAAGGAGGTCGCATCGCACAATGACCAGATTCGCAGAAGAAAGAAGAAGATGAATAGTGAAGAAAGTGAAATGCGCGTTTCATTTATTCAGAATGAAATACCAAAAGTACCCTCAAAGTTTAACCTAATTGTAAAAATTCAAGGGCAATTTAGTCTTTTACGTGAGTTCCTCTTCTCTTCTCCCTGTCGCGCCGCGATCTGGTGCGATTGACCGCGATTTCGGCCGCAAATCGCGCCGCGACAGCAATCCGCGACGCGATTGTTTCAGAATCGCGGGGAGGGGCCGCGACGCGACGCGACGGCGCTATAGCGGCGCGATTTGCCGCGATTGACTACTATGCTTGTATGAAATCTAACATGGTATCATAGCCTGATCTAGGAGAGTCAAGGCTGATGCCGGTTCTCCTCCAACAGTTAGGGATAGAGAGAGACTTAGGAAAACTATAGGCCAAGTTATTAAGAAGGATTTAGAGGTAAATAACCTATCTGTAAACTTAATTTATAACAAGGCATTATAGCGTAGGCTGATCCATGTAGCCGACCCAGCGGAAAAAGGCTTGGATGTTGTTGTTATGGTTGTTTGTGAAGTCATATGGCACAGAATATTCATTCTACAGGATTATGATATAAAGTCTACATGAAAGAACATGCAAATAGATTTTCTTCACAGATTAAAAAGATTTTGAAAGAATCATTGGCAATTTTTATGAGAAACTACAAAGGGAAGCGGAAATGATAGAGATCAGCAGTCAACTTAGCACTCTCGTCTAAAGCTAATGCATGTGCTCTACAAGAGAACAAACCTCAAAAGACTACAATACTGCAGAACTCAGACCAATAACATTGTAAAGGAACAGAAGCACTTTCTATATTACAATCACTAGTCAAGTAGACAGAGCAACCCCTACTTAAATAAGATAAAAAGAAGTGGATAATCAAATTCATGCATCTCAGTAGAAGAATTGCGCATATTTGATCCAAAATCAGCCAATCCAGTACCTTTCTTGGTCTCGATGTCATGGTCGTTTCTTCTGCTGTAAGTGATCGTAGAAAAGCCATAATTGAACATATTACAGGAGACAACAGCAGTACTGCCAAGCCAAACTCAAACTACAAGCAATAAAGGTTTATAAAACATCAAGATGAGCACATGTGACATTGACAATTAGGTTTTAACGATTTCCACCCCAAAACCAAACAAACAAAATAAATAAATTAGGCTTCCAGAAATAAATTTTCTTGAATATAAATCATTGCCCCAAAACAAGCAAGAAATAATATAGGGTGAGACTAAGCCCTAACCTGCTGGTGCGTTGCATTAATAATTTTGATTGTTTTTGGTCGAAATATAGCAACAGTGACGGTTTCAAGTACGAAAATGAAACTAAACAGAACCCATGCTCGTTCTGGAGTACCCGTTATGTGGTGCAATACAAGTCTACACAACTGAAGCCACTTTTCAAGTCCATGTAGCCTCAGTTCTTCAGATAATGAAATTTGATGAGGTATGGCATTATCAACACTTGTATTATCAGTATTTTGTTGATGATCTCTATCTGCATCCAGACTACTCCTCTGCAATAATGCCAGGATAGTTGGATCTAATTCCAAACTTTTCTCTTTTAACATCATTGCAAAATTTGGATCCAAGCCTTTATCTTGTAATAAACTACTCAGTTCTATATCACCATGTCTTGTTCTTCTTTTCAGCATAGTTGCAATCTTAGGGTCTTTCAACCTTTCTTGGAATGCAAGAGCCAAATTAAAATCCAATGTTTGTTGATTTGCGGAGTTTGATGCACTGGAGTCATTCCCTTGACTATCAATGCCACTACTGGAACAAACCACCAAGGAATTATTGTGATCCAAATTTCTATCATTAGATGATGTTGCCACTTCTGGCTCATGAACAGCTGAGCGACAGGAGCTGCTATGTAATGCCAAACTTGATCTTCCACTATCTATGCTTTTATCACTATTTATTCCATCAGGCAAGTTAGCAGTTTGAGACATGGCATTGTTCCCATTGCTCCCATCACCTGCAGTCATACCCCTGGCAGTTTCAGTGCCATTTCCAAGATTACCGGCTTCAACACTACTACTTCGTTTCAGACTTGAGCCACAGCCTTCAGAGAAGCTAGATGAACTGTTTTGCTCCTTCTTACGAAATCCTTCTCTCAGGCGAACTACAGTACTTTGTAAGGCATCTCTCCTTGCAGCTAATGGATTTGTGACTGATAAATGGCGAGAAACAGCAGCTCCTAAAAGTACAGAGGCCATAACAGCATAACTAATACAGTGCCCCAGGTACCTATACGAGGAAAGTAGAGATGAGTAAACAAACCATTAGTAAATGTAGTTAGGTTAAAAGACTACACATTTCAGATGAAGGAACTAACCAGTATTGTACTCCAAAACAGATAAGAAACACCCGAGATGTTCCAGCAATAAATAGTACTGTAACACGTTTGTTAAGAAGTTGAAAACCATAAAGGCATGCTCCCATATTCCAGTCTACAGGACAAAAAATGCACAGAAAAAGAGCAAATCAATTAAACAGAGCTATAAAGTGAATCAGAATTTTATTTGCAGGCATACTTTAAAGATCAATATAACTGATAACAGTAAGGGTTAATTAAATAACCAAGAACAATAACAGCAACTGATGTGATTGCTCCAAGCCAATTTTTCTCCTTTGCAGTTAGACCATACAAGATGGAGTATACCACCAGAACAAATACCGAGCCAAGATAAAGAAGTACAAGATGGGAAGCCCTGCCAAGAAGATAAAAACCAATAAGAACTTGAAAGAAAATTCACTGAAGTAAATCAAGTAATCACTATATCCACATAAATATTTGAGATTTGAAAAGCCAAACTAAAGCTTAACCATTCAGTCATTGTCTGAAGATAGAGAACAAATGAGCCAAACCAAGGTAATTAGATGACCAACACCAAATAATGAAAACTATTTAAATACCATAGAGTTGTTTAGTCTCCACTTAGATAGTCAAAGTTGAGAGCAAGAACTAGAACAAAAGCAAACCTTCTAGATTGCCGAGGATATAACTCGTTCGGGTCTGGTGGTTCAGGTAAACAAGCCACAGGACCCACTTCAATGCAATCGGAATAAGCAAATTTGTACGCTCTTCGCACATATTCATCCACATCCAAACCATTCCCTGCAATGAATAATGGTAATAAGAATTTTCACATTATATAAAAACAGAATCAAGCCTATAAAGTAAGTACAACTGGAAACCATCTACATCATCAACGTACATCAGGATGCAATGTTTCTATAATCAAGACATAATTTAACAATGGTTAAAATTTACTTTTAGTCCCTATACATGACACTTTTCAATTAGGTCCCTATAAAAAAGTTATCAATCTAGTCCCTATACATATAACCATTTTTAGTTTAGTCAACTGCTATTATAATACTCTATATTGGAGTTATCACATAAGATGAGTATCATTTATAGGGACCAAAAAGATAGCATTTTGGTCCCTATGTGTGATAATCATTTCAACTTAGTCCCTGTAATTTACAGCAACACCATGGCAATCTCAGGGAACATAACCGGATAATTGAAAGTATTCAAAGTAACTGTACATAACTGGATAATTGAAAACTTTGGTATAAGAACCAAATTGAAAATGAGAATCATACATAATGACCAATGATATATTTTAACCTCTGGCTCTAATAATAATCACTAACAATTTGCATACAATTAGTGACTCAAAAACATACCATTAAATATCATTCGGCAAATAAATAGCATGTTGATCGCCAGAGCAATTGCTGAAACTCCAAAAAAGAAACCAGAAGGAGAATAACGATCAGATGCTCGTGATCCAGTTGTAACATATACTGCACAAAGTTCATATGCACAAAGTAGAGCAACCGCCAGAAGAAGCAGGATTGCAACAGCCCCTGTGAACGAAAAATGTGAATATTAGCTAGAAGGATTATAGCAAGAGCCAACATATAAGACATAAAGTTAAATTTTATTAAATAACAAACTGGTCAGCAAATACATACTAGAGCTTTGCCATTGTGTTCTCCACCACAACATAATAGAATAAAATGCCAATAGAAGAGCAGTGCCGGCCATTATTACAGCCAAACCGATCAGGTCTCGATTCAATATTACAATCAACCAGGAGCCCCAAATGATAAGCACCATAATTGGAGAAACAACAACAAACCATGCAGAAAGATTCAGGAAACCACAGAGCAAATGGAGTTGAGGACCATGCAAGATATTTGGCCATTTCCGAGCAAAGATCCAACTGGAAACAGAAACCAACAAATAAAATTACATATGTAAAGAAGCCCAGCATAGGGTAAAAAATTCAGCGTAATTTAATTGCATTATTAGATCAGCAAAAAACAACAGTTTCTTCCCAAAACATTATAGGTTAAAGATGACAAAGTGCAAATTACTTTCCTACTTCCTATGCTTTGATCGTAGAACATAATCATAATCTTTATTGAATCATTATCTCAATAAAAATAAAATAGCAGCAGCAACCAGTAATAATATAATAAACCTGCAGTAGCAACCGTAATAATAAAAAAAAAAGCACGTTCAAATTAACAAGCTGACAAACCATCCGCAAAACATAAGAAAGTGGGATTTCGGGCCAAAGTGGGACGGACCTGAATCAACTCACTAAGAATAAACAGGCTGACAAAGAAAGGGAGAGCAGAGCACGTTCATGCTACAGCAAAAAAGATGAAGCGGTGAAGCTTGGAGTCCTTTGAGCGAATTATGTGGGTCCTTCGAGGGAAGCGACCCCCTTTGTCCCTTTATATTTAAAAAACATAAAAAGAAGCACAAAACCCGCAAAAATGAAAACAAGTTACGTAACCCGACCCGTTTTCCCGAAGAACTGCTTATGTGTATGAATCGTCCGATTCATTGTTCGCGATTCTTGCGATACATAACGATTCAGCCCATTCATGACACAAATTGATACACTGCGATTTGAATCTCTACACCCCTTGAATGTATCGATTCGCAATTTGAATCGCACGAATACTAATAACTACGCTTTGGACTAGTGTTGTCAACCCGGAATAGCGGCATGTCACAGCTAACCTCAAATATGCTATAGTGATATAGTGAATAGCAGGATGGTCGCTATGCTGATTTTTTTTATACAACTTATGTGTACTATATGTATATATATATATATATATATATATATAGACAAATGCTAAAAAATACTCCAAAAACAAAATTCATTGCATTCATAATTACCAATAACAATTCATAGGCGTCTTAAACAAAACATACAAAATAGAACCAACAACACAAAGAAAAAGAGGGAAAGGGAACTAAGAGAGAATAATCGCCATGTCTGACCAGATAGACAAAATAAATCACAAGAACCAGAAAAACAAAGAAATGTAAGACAGAATCCTAAAGCTGCTGGACTTTGAAAACTGAGACAAGAGAGATGGTTATCGCAGGGAAGGGTCACTGAAGGGATGCGAGGTGGCTGGCCAACAGTTGCTCGATGGGTTAGCTTGGTCACTCAACAATAGATCAGCTCGGAGTCTGGGACAGAGAAGGCGTGGAAAGTGCAAAGAAGCCGGGGGTTTTACTACAACAGACCTTTTCATTATGTTTCAGATGTAGAAACCCAAAAAAAAACCCTAATGTTGACATCTCATGAGCACTTTTGGGTTTTCGTCAATTGTTACTTAATATTCAAAGTTCAAGCATCCATCATAAAATTATAAGCCTAATACATATAACTATGGTAAAATTGTAAACCAAATTCTAATAATTTTGATGCTTTAGTATAAGACATCGACAGATAAGGTTGTCTTCTACAATAACCATAAATATACCAAAAATTGAACGTTTCCGGTTTGCTGCTCATCTTACATTTGGCATCCGTCACATCAGCAAACGATCTCCACGTGGAATCCCACAAAATAATTTAAAAAGAAGCAAAAATGAAAAACACTCGAGATTATAAAGATCAAGATCGCGATACGACCGTAAATACCAGTGTATAGAATCTCTTTCAAGTTATCAAAAATCAAACTGCTCATAATTCAAGACCGGAGCCAAACAGTTATAATCCATAGAATATCCAAAAATCCAGAGAGTCCCCCCTGACAATTTAAGTTATTTCCCAAATTAAATTGTCACTAACAACAGGAGTACCCTAAAGCAGCCAATGCCAGTAAATTTCATTTAATTTCAAAACAAGTATGAATTTAATTACCAATCATAACAAACAATTCAACAGCATTTGCAGTGTATCATGATAATTAAACCTTAAAACTACACAACATAGCTGAATTATAAACAGAAATTGAGAAAATAATGGAAAGGGGTTTTAGTTTTACCTATAAATTCGCCAGGGTCTCCAATTGACAGCCCAGAGTATGGAGAAAGAAGCCGCAGCCAAACCCGAGAAGAGGGTCCCGCAAATCGCAGAAGCCAGGAGAACCCCATGGTCACCCCCTTCTTCTTCCATGTTGCTGTTCTCTCAAACGAAGAAGCGCATGCACCTACAGTGATGATGATGATGATGCATGTGAAGAAGAAGAAGAAGAAGGAAAAGGGCGATGCAGGATGCAGCTACTTCATTGTTGCGGAATGAAATGGCAGCATGATGATGATGATGATGGTGAATTGAGCTGAAATGGGTGAAGCTAGTTAGGGTTTGAGAGTGAAGCTAAGCTAAGCTAAGCTAAGCTAAGAGGTGAGGTAGCTAGGGTTAGGAAAAAGCAGAGAGTGAAATTGTTTGTTTGTATGTTGTGTGGAATTGGGTATGAATCTGTTACTGAAAGTCAGTCTCTCTGAGATTGTTGCAGAGTTGAGTGGGTAAGAATTATTATTGTAAACAAGATTAAAAACCCTACTCTCTCTCTCTCTCTCTGCTTCAGTTACTACTTCAAGTAAAGATAAATAAATAGATAAAATCAAAAACTCTTTTAACTTTTTCTCTCTCCTCTGTGTCTGAGAGAGAGAGTGTGTGTGATATTTTATTATCAAGACAAATGTCCCAAAAAATATTTGTCTTAACTTGGATTTATTTATTTGTCTCCGAATAATAGTTCAAGTGGTAAAAGTTAGGGACATATAAGTTGGATAGGGAAAACTCAATTTCTGAATGGTGTAATTTATCTTTCCGATGTAGGAAAATAATAATAGAAAATTCACATCTACTTTTCAGAAGAAAAAAAAAATAGAAGTAATGTAACAGTGTTAATGGATGATGTAATAAAATAAAAATAAGATGGATCCCAAAATATAGATATTTAAAAATATTTGTTTCATCATTAATATTTAATAAGTGCCTTGTGATAAAGATGCCTTATGTCAATATTTACACATTGTTTGTTTAAGGTGAGTTAGAAGAGAGAGATGGAAGAGAGAGATAGGAGAGAATTACCTTGTTTGGTTAGTATAAATGATAGGTGAGAGAGAGATTGGGGGTGGAACTTTTGCCCTTTTCAATCTCTTCGCAAATTGCGAAGAGATGGGCTGTCTCTCTCTTTTTTTTTTTTTTTTCGTTTCTGGAAAACCGCCACTAATTGTATCTGACACCCAACTTTTCACTTTTTGCATTTAAAAATGATTTTTTTAATCAAAACTTAATTTTTTCTCTCTCTTCCACCTCATTATTTCTCATATCTCTCTTCTTTATCTCTACCCTACCAAACAACTCAATAAATCTACTCTATTTCTCACCTATTTCTCTCTACTCAACTTCTCTCTTCTCTACTCTCTCTTCTCTATCTCTCTCTTCTCTACCAAACAGAGCATTATTGTCTCTTGTCAAAATTATTAATAGGAACTTCAAAGTGAATGATGTATGGGATATGATCATGGGTGACTCTTGGTAAATTGCATCATGTTATCTTGATTGAGCTAATTCATAATCTTATTTCCAGCCTTGTAGAACCGAATGGATCTCTGATCTCTCCCTTTGAGAATATTTGGTGTTGGAATCAAAAAGTGGTTTTCTTCACTTCTTTAGTATATTCTTGCCTTATTACACAGAGCTTAAATGTCACTGAGTTAAATGTTCCATGGCAGAAGCTATAGATACCCAAGTGTTCCGGTATGGAACCGCAGACTAAGGCTAACCAATATCGAGAGTAAGCGAGAGTAAACAAAGCGAATAAAATGCGTGAAAATGATAGGATCCTGCCGCTTGGGCGGTCCTTCTTTATTTATAGTTGGGTTTTGATCCGGCTGGATCATGGGTTACCCGGCCCATTTAATACATGATTCGGTCAGCCTAAGTAATATACATATTGATCAGCCCATACCAGACCACAAGCCCTCAAGACACTAAGGCTTAGTATAAGGCGAAAGTGTCTTTGATAAGCCCTCAGCAATTTACATCACATAAAATATCAATAAAGGCGTGTAAATTCAAATATTTATAAATCTTAACTAACACATAATGAATATCATCTTTGCACGCTGAACCAACCTTGTCACATCCACTCAGCTGTCACTTCACATGCCCTTACCGTGGCAGATTTCGAAATCATTATTACTTTACTTGCTTTAAGTTCATCAAGTAGATTTCCTGCATATTTTTGGGAACTTGATACTACAATACTATCACATATATCGAAATTCCACTAACACAATCATCAAAGCTGCAATAAATGTAATAAAGTGTTATAAATTTAAACGAAAAATTATACCTCCTCCTGAAACGCACCTAGTCTCGAAACGTCACGCCTTTAGACTATAATACCCCTCACCACTTCTCCCTTAACAAATCACATCCCTTCAAATTCAAAAAATTTCAGACCAACGTATCCCTTTGGTCCAAACGTCAGAACTTTTGCCTCGAACACAGCCCACACGCGAGGACACGCGTCCCTTTACTCACCATTCAATTCACCTTTTCATCTCCCCTCCCCCTTTCTATATAAGATCCGAAATTCTTACCCTTCTCTCACACTCTCATTTTCACTTTTCTTACCCTTATCATCCTCTCCGATCATCCACAACGGTAAGAATCTTTCTATTTTCTCCACCAAGTTTGCCTAACGTTCGACGACCCCACTGCACTCATCACCAAAATCCCAGAAATCGCTCAAACTTCTCTCCTTCGCAGGTAAACCTCATCCTCTTCTAATTTCTACATTTCTTTTTTGTTTTTAAAACTTTAGCCTCACATGCACAAACTTACTCTACTAAACCCAGAAACTCAACACAATGTTCTACCTTTCTACCCAGAAAATCAAAGTTTGACATTTCCACCCAGAAATTCAAACTACTTTTTCTCTTCTTCTCACACTTTGAAACTCTTCCTTTCAGGAATCCTTTGAAAATGACTACTAAACGTACTCGTAAGGAAGCTTCTGACTCCACCATTCCATCTCCTGCTGATTCTCTATGGGTTTCTAGTAAAATTAAAAAACAATTTTCAAAGATTTGCACCCCAAAAGCTGTCATCGACTTAGTCACTAAATATAATTTTAGGAAAGATGGCCTAGATGCCCACCTAGACATAATTCCATGCGCCCCTGATGAACCATGTTGTTTCGGGAAAACAGATGGTCAAGGGCGAAACTTTACCTACTTATTCGAAAGTCTGTTCTCCGATCTAAAGTATGATTTGCCATTCTCTGACTTTACTTGCTCGGTTCTAACCCTTTTGAACGTTGCCCCCACTCAACTCCATGGTAATGCCTGGGCCTACTTAAAAGCTTTTGAAGTCCTGTGTCAAACCTTACACATCATACCTACCAGCAACAAATTTTTTTACTTCTTTGAAACATGCGGACGAAATGTGAAGGGCGAATATGTCTCACTCGCCACCGCTAGGGGTCTAGGATTGTTCACCCTGTATAAAAGCCATTACAAACACTTCAAAGGTAAATTTTTCAAACTTCGCGAATCTGATGCTTGCAAAGACATATTTTACTTTGCCGATGGAAGCCCAAAATTTCCTTTCTATTGGACGAACCAATACGAGAGCATCATCAAAATTCCCGATGATGCTCTTACCCCCGAGGAATTAGTAGACCGCAAATTTCTATCTGGCCTAGGCTTAAACCTTACAGATTTTATGGTTGCTCTCTCTAAAAATGCAGTTGAAAAATATGTTGGTAAGACATTCTAACCTGTTTCGCCCCTTCCTTAAATTACATAAGAAGACTTTACCAAGTTCTAACTCTTGCTCACTCTTTTGCAGGATCAATGGCTCGCCTAACTGAAGAAGACATCCTTCGATTTCGCCGCGAACAACAGGCTGCTCGTGAAAAAAGGAACCCCGCGAAGTCGGTAGACGAACATGCCACCAGCCACTCTGGTACTGAATCAGGCCGCCCCGCAAAAAAGAAAAAGAAGAATGAAGATCCTACCTCTATCAAAAGCAAAGCCTCGAACCAAACCTCACTGGAGAAGTTCATGGGCAAAGGCGAATCTGCGTTGGCGAACAAAGGCTGTTCATTAAGCACCCCACCCGTTTGTTGGAAAAACTTGCTGAAAGAGTTTGAGGAATTATCCTCGGATGATGTAACTTCAATTTGGGACTCCAAAATTGATTTCAACTCCCTGGTGGAAACAAATCTGGTGTTCGAGGCGGACCGTGATAAGATGAGGAAACTAGGTTTGAAGGAAGCTTGTCAAGCCATGATGACAAAGGGCTTGGAGATTGCTGCTATCTCCAAGATGATCGACCTTGAATCAGCCGGATTCGATGGTCTCGCTTCAGCCAAACTTGTTGAAGAGAAGGAAAAAGAAATTGGAAAAATGAAAGCTACACTCAAGTTGCTGGACAAGTCGAACAAGGCGAATGAAAAGAAAGCCGCGGATTTGGCTTTAGAGTTGGAAAAAATGAAGAAAACCTCTTATGAAAACAATGCTACCCTCCAAACCTTGAATGAGGAAAATGAAAAAATCAAGGCTGACTGCGCTCAATTGACTACTGTGCATAATCAAATGCTTGAAGAAAATTCCCAGATGAAAACCGAAATCGCTGACTTGAAAATTTCCGTTCTGGATCAGTTTGAAGCTGGATTTTCTAAAGCACTTACTCAAGTCACTTTCCTTAATCCTGACCTGGCGATCAACTTGACGGGAACAGACCCTTACGCCCGCATTGTTAATGGCAAATTGATCGGCCCGGATAACGCGGATGAGGAAAGAGTTGATGAAGGAGAAGAAAAAGAGGAAGAAGAAAACCAAGAAGATGATGAAGGAAATGTCAACGACAAAGAAGGAGGTGGCGAAACTATCTGAATGATCTAGGCTCTGAGTTTGTTAGCCCCATCTCTTTCAACCGACAATGTAAAAGGCTACAGGCCTCTTCTACTTTAAATTACTCAACGTTCCTTACCTTATGTAACAATTTCCTTTATCATAATGAAATTTTCTTCAGTATCCACATGAGTGCCCTCTATCTAACCGTTTCGCTCAATCAACTGTAATAACTTCTGAAATTGTCATAACTTCTATAATAACACTATCCCTTACTCACCCAAACAACTATCACAATAACTAATTCTATAACTAAGCATATCCTTACTTAGTCACCTGGATTATCATATGACTCAAAAAATATAAGCATAATTTTACCTAGTTATTCAAGTTATCATATAACTTCAAAATATAACTTAACATAAATAACGTTTACTAACCTTTCACCCGAATCGGTCCGCCTTCGTCATTTAATTGAACTCGTTACTCTCACATTTTACTGTACATAGTAAAATACTCTGGAATAGATTTCTTTAAATGTTATAAAATTTAAACTTAATCAACTACTTTGGAATCATAAGGCCTTTGTGTATATAACTTAGTCAAATTTTCATTTTTGACATAGTTATTATTCATGGAAATCAAAGTCAACATATTTGATTTCATTGGTATGTTCGCGTGGAGACTTGTGCTTAGTTTGGACAAGCTTAAATCCAATTTAAGACTGTGCTTATGAATTCGTGGCCGGATGCTCTTGTTTTAAGAGACTTACTTTTTTCTCAATTGTCTGACGTCGCCCAATTGATAGACCTTAGTTGATAAGTTTCCGCTATGGGTAAAAGAGATAAGTAAAATGATACGCCCTTGATCATTTTTTTTTTTAAAAAAAGGTTATGCCTCGTTAAAAACTCTCCCGCCTGGGGTAGAAAAAAGAGTGCATACCTGTTATTCATTAATAATTGATGCCTCGTTAAAAACTCTCCCGCCTGGGGTAGAGAAAAGAGTGCATCGAATTTAGTCTTACACAACAAACATAGTCTTAAACAATACAACCAACAGACGTAGACTTCAACACACACAAACTGAAACAACGAAACATAGTCTTGGACAAACATACACTGAAACAAACTGTACAAAACCAAACAAACCGAACGAACCACCCTGCACTTCAACTGTAATAATAACAGAGATGCTGTGCGTTCCAAGCCCTTGGGACCCTTCGCCCCGATAACTCCTCCAAATGATACGCCCCTTGACCAAGCTCACGCAGAATCCTGTAAGGTCCTTCCCAATTAGGTGATAACTTCGAATCATCAGGCCCCTTTGCCTTCCTGCGCAGAACCAAATCACCAACTCTCATTTGCCTCGGAACCACTCTAGAATTATATCGCCTTTCCGACCTCTGTTTTACCATTGCCTGCCTCAAACGAACCTCTGCTTGCGTTTCCTCTGCTAAATTGAGATCAACCACTCTATTCATGTCGTTCTGCTCTTCATTATAAGTTGCTACCCTGAAAGTTACATCTTGTAATTCTGCTGGTATCATCGCATCTACCCCGTAAGTCAACTTAAAAGGTGATTCGCCAGTAGTTGATTGAGGAGTAGTATTGTACGCCCAAATGACCGTGATTAACTCTTCAGCCCATAATCCCTTAGCTTCGCCTAGACGCTTTCTAATTCCATTGGGAATGACTTTATTCGCTGACTCCACTTGTCCATTTGTCTGAGGGTGCTCAACTGAGGCGAAACGCATCTCAATTCCCATTCCTGCACAAAAATCCTTCACACTCCTGCTTGTAAACTGTGTTCCATTGTCTGAGACGATAGTTGCTGGAACGCCAAATCTGCAAACCAATTTTCTCCAATAAAACTTTTTGACTTTTTCTGCTGTTATCTTCGCCATTGATTCCGCCTCAATCCACTTAGTAAAATAGTCCACCGCCACCAAAATAAATCTAATTTGAGAACCTGCTGGAGTGAACGGTCCCAGAATATCTACTCCCCACATTGCAAATGGCCACGATGAACTCATTGAGCTAAGAGTCTCAGGCGGCGCCTTATGTAAATCTGCATAAATTTGACATTTACCACACTTCTTCACATATTCCATACAATCCCCTCGTAAAGTTGGCCAATAGAACCCTGCCCTGAGCACTTTCGCCGCCAAAGATCTTCCCCCTACATGACTTGCACACACACCTTCGTGAACTTCAAACATGATTCTTTCCGCCTCATCCTTAGAGACACATCTTAATAAAGGAACTCCAATCCCTCTTCTGTACAATTGATCGCCCAACAATGTGTAACGACTCGCCTCGCGAATTTGATCCTTAGAGAATGTCAACACATTAGAGCCTTCTGCCTCCAAACACTGTTTGATACGCCCCATCCAATCTGAATTCGCTAAATTTAACACCATCATTGTCTCATCTTCTTCGATACTTGGGCTACTTAAAACTTCCTGGATAACTGACTTATTGTTTCCCGGCTTCTTGGTGCTTGCTAACTTTGATAGAATATCCGCCCTTGTATTCTCCTCCCGCGGAACATAATTGACCTGCACTGTGCCTATCTGCTTTATCAATCCCTGAGCTTTCAATAAATACTTAGCCAGCTGTGCGTCCCTCGCCTGATATTCACCCTGAATTTGCCTGGAAACTATCTGAGAATCTGTTTTAATCATTATGCTCTTGACCCCCATCTCGATCGCCAACTTCAAACCTGCAATTATAGCTTCATACTCTGCCTGATTATTGCTTGCTTTAAAGTCAAACTTGAGTGACTGCTCAACTGTCACGCCACCTGGCCCTTCTAAGATTATGCCAGCTCCACTTCCCTTGACATTAGACGAACCATCTACAGACAAACTCCATTCGCCAACTTCCATATTTTTCTCACTAGAAGACATTTCATCAACAAAATCCACCAATACCTGTGCTTTAACTAGACCTTTCCTGTCAAAAGTGATTTCAAATTCTGACAATTCAACAGCCCAGGAAACCATTCGTCCAGCCAGATCAGGCTTTTGCAAAACTTGGCGAAGTGGCAAATCTGTTTTTACCACAATTGGAAAGCGTTGGAAATAAGGTCTTAATTTCCTGGCGGATATGATTAGAGCTAATGCAGCCTTTTCAATTTTTTGGTATCTAATTTCAGCTCCTTGAAGAGCATGACTCACAAAATATATGATCCTCATATCATCCTTATTTTCTTGCAACAAAACTGAACTAACTGCATTATCAGAGATGGAAATAAACAGTGATAATGAAATACCTGGAACTGGTTTGGCTAAAATTGGTGGCTTGGACAAATGATCCTTCAAACTTTGGAACGCCCTCTCACATTCTTCAGTCCACTGAAAAGTTTTGTTCTTCCTTAAGCATTGAAAAAATGGTGCTGATTTTTCCCCAGAACACGGAAGAAACCTGGATAAAGCTGCTATTCTTCCTGTTAACTTATGCACATCTTTAACTGAGGTTGGACTCTGCATATCGAGTATCGCCTTACACTTATCAGGGTTCGCCTCAATTCCTCTCCTCGTGATCATGAAACCTAAAAACTTTCCACTTTGAATTCCAAACGAACACTTTTTCGGATTAAGTCTCATGTTATGCTTTCTTAGTTCGCCAAAAGCTTCTTCGAGATCAGAACAATGCGCCATCATTTCCTCTGACTTGACCACCATGTCGTCTACATAAATCTCCATGTTCCGCCCCACCTGCTTGTCAAACACCTTATCCATCAACCTTTGGTATGTTGCTTCCGCATTCTTCAGCCCAAACGACATAGTCTGATAGCAATAGTTCGCCTGATTTGTCATGAAAGCTGTTTTCTCCTCGTCAGGCTGATACATTCTTATTTGATGATATCCTGAGTATGCATCCATGAGGCTAAGCATTCCGAATCCAGATGCCCTATCCACAAGCTTATCAATATTCGGTAAAGGATAAGAATCCTTAGGACAGTGCTTGTTCAAATCTGTATAATCTGTGCACATTCGCCACTTGCCATTAGCCTTCTTCACCATAACAACATTCGCCAACCAAGTTGGATACTTTACTTCCCTAATGAATCCAGCCTCCAGTAACTTATTTGTTTCCACCTTTACAGCCTCTGCCTTTTCTTCACCCATCTTTCTTTTAAACTGAACAATAGGTTTCACCCCGGGATTTAAAGCCAATTTGTGACATATAAATTCCGGATCGATTCCTGGTAAATCTCTTGCACTCCATGCAAACAAATCCATATTCTCAGATAATAATTTTACCAACCTGTTTTCCTGACTTGTAGTTAAATTGACACCAACTTTCAAGTTTCGCTCATCAATTTGAATCGCCTTAGTTTCCTCTTCTGATTTCATCTTGTACTCACTGAATCCTTCTCGAGGATCCAAAATAATTTCTGACTGTTCTAAATCCACCTCATAGACTCGATGCCCCTCTTTCACTGCTTTCTTACCCATGTGCCCATACTGCTTAAAACTTTCTGAATAACACTTTCGAGCAACTATTTGATCAGCCTTTAAAATTCCAACTCCTCCTTTGCTCAATGGATACTTCGCCGTTAAATGTCTTGTAGAAATGATCGCCCCCAATCTGTTTAGTGATGGCCTCCCAATAAGTACATTGTACGGTGAAGTACATTTTACTACCAAAAACTTAATAGCAAATGCCTCCGCATTCTTCCCTTCTCCAAAGACAGTTTTCAATTCCACATATCCTCGAACAAATACTTTTTCTCCAGAAAAACCCACTAAAGAACCATCATAAGGCAACAAATCAGATTCATTTAGCCCCAACTTTTCAAAAGCGTCACCATAAATCAAATCCGCCGAGCTTCCTTGATCCAGAAGTACCCTCTCAATTTCATAATCAGCAATCCTCAGCATTACAACAATTGGATCGTCTTCGTGAGGCTGTATTCCCTCAAAATCTCGCACAGTAAACGTTATATCGGGTTGATTGGTTGCCCAACTTCCCCAATCGTTAGAATAAACAGCATTAATGGAGTGAACGTACCTCTTACGAGCTGAATTAGTCATTCCTCCGCCACGAAATCCACCAAAAATATAATGAATTCGCCCCTTTGCTTTTCCATCTGACTGTCTATCTTGACTATCGCCCTCAATCTCTTTTCCATCTTCGGTTCGTCTTGTTGAAGTTCCTGCTTCATCTGAATTGCTTCGCCCCTCAAGCTGCTTCATATACCCAGCCTTTATCAATTTATCAATCTCCTTCTTCAAAGTAAAACAGTCATCAGTATTATGCCCTGAAATCCTATGATACTCGCACCACTTCTTCTTGTCCACGTAACCCGTTGACGGCTTTGGCTGCCGTGGAAAACGAATAACATTCGCCTCCAAACACGTGTGCAAAGCTTCAGTCAAATTAACCGCCAAAGGTACTGCACGGTCATTTTGATTCCGAGTCCACGTCATCGAATGTCCTGGCCCACGCACTCCATACGGTTGAGCACGATTTTTGAAATTAGAACGGTTATCAAATCGGCCGTCATAACGGTTACGATTATTATACCCTGCGTTGCTACGTTCGGTCCATCCCTTCGAATATTGATCTGCAACCGCTCCCTTCTTCGTCTCAAACTGCTGTTTCTGCCCTGGAACCGCTGCATTCGGGCGGTTGTTCTTGATCCGATCACTCTGCTCCTCCCTGATGTACCCTTGTACCCTTTCGCGCAAATGCACCATTGTCTCCACCGGTTTTCTACTCAAATTACTGTTCAAACCACCCGGCTTCAAGCCCAATTCAAAAGCTGCAATGCAAATTTCTGGCATTTTATCCTCCAAATGAACAGATAATTGATTGAAACGCCCCATGTAAGACTGCAAAGTCTCATTTGGTCCTTGACGAACATTAAATAATGTCGCCGGAGTTACTTTTTGTGCACGACTGGTAGAAAACTGAGACAAGAACTTTGTAGATAATTCAGTGAAATTAACAATTGACCTTGACGGTAGAGTTGTAAACCAAATCATCGCCGATTTCTTAAAAGTTGATGGCAACATTTTGCACTTCAACGCGTCTGATGCGCCTACAATGACCATTTTCGTGTTGAAATACACTAAATGGTCCTTTGGATCTGAATCGCCATAGTAAGAGTCGAGTTTCAATGTCTTTAAATTGTCTGGGACAGCAGTGTTCGCTATTTCCTCTGTAAAAGGTTGAAAGTCCACCACCGTCTCAGCCATTCTTCGATCGCCCTCTCGTAAACATTGAGTCTGATTGATATCAGTAAGTTGATTCTGTAACTGTTGATTATGTTGACGAAGTTCATTGAGATCGTCCATGATCCGCTGAAGAACATCGGGAGGAACATCATTTTGTTGAACATGATTCCTCTCTCCATTCGTCCCGGATCGAGTCACCATTGCGGTGAAAATTGAAGCCTAGGAAAGTATCCAGGGCCCCACGGTGGGCGCCAATGTTCCGGTATGGAACCGCAGACTAAGGCTAACCAATATCGAGAGTAAGCGAGAGTAAACAAAGCGAATAAAATGCGTGAAAATGATAGGATCCTGCCGCTTGGGCGGTCCTTCTTTATTTATAGTTGGGTTTTGATCCGGCTGGATCATGGGTTACCCGGCCCATTTAATACATGATTCGGTCAGCCTAAGTAATATACATATTGATCAGCCCATACCAGACCACCAAGGTATAGCTGCAGCACTATTTGTTTGTCTATAAATATGAACAAACTCGATGGAAACAAACTGAGGGATGAGGTTCTTGATCTCCATAATAAATAAGCCCAAATATGTGTTGCTAACAGATGAAGAAAATTATGGGCCTACAAATGCCTTAGGTTCAAGGCCATCAGGTCAAGCCTTTTTCTGAAGAAAAAACACTTTTTTGGATTTATCCCCTACTTATCCCACTACTCTATGATCTACCATAAGGTACAATCAATGTGTTACTGTTTTCCTTACAATACCTAAACTTGCAAGTAACAACAGTGTGGATATATAGCAGCGGTGCTTAGCACACTGCCAAAAGGTCAATTCAACCTCTGTGAAGCATCTAATTTTTTTTGTAATCATTAATATTTTGAATGGTGAAAGATCAACCTAATCTTTTTACCTTATATAGAGTAAAATTAGGTAGCTCACAATATAGGGGTGGGGCAGGAGTTTTAATAAAAGCAAAGTGATGAAATCCAAATCAAAAGTCTTATATCCTATGATCTCTCTTACATCATGTTTTTCTTTTAATTTTACATTAAAAACTAATGACAAAGATTCCCTGCATTTAAGTACAGTGAGTCACGATTCCTTTGTCAGGTCCTTACCTCAGAAATTATTAAAGATTTAATCACTTTAGTTTCTCTTTTTTGCAATTTTATATATTATGATTAGAATGTATCTGGTTGGCTTGTACATACTTCAATTGATATACCTTTCCATTATGACAAAGGACAGGCTATTTAAGCTTGAGAATATTGTACAATCTAACGCTAAACATTACTAAACTTTTAATGTCCATCATATCCAATGCTTAAGTGTATGTTTTATTTAAGTGTGTTTGGATATCAATTAATTTAATGTGAAAACACATTCATCCTAAATACATACGAAAAATTTGTTCATTGCATAACCTCAAAGTACTAGCGCCCTTTAGAACTGACATCAACGAATATCCAAACATACTACTTTTTCATCTTTGTTGGAACGTAACTCCTCATCAGCTTCCCGAATTTCTAAGCGCAAAACTCAACGGAGCTCCATTGCAGGATCCAGTTGAGCAGGATTCAGCTGAACGTATCTATTCGGCTATATTTAGATATCCACGATTATCAATGTAAACGAATATTAGCACTAATTTCAAAATAAAAAATAATGGAATTTTGTTATGTATTATGATAAAAATCCATTTATGTTTACACTCAACTAGTATTCAAATACACATTTATTCATTGTCTTACACATGAAAATTCAATCCAAACAGAAGAAATTGGGCCAAGGACTTTTTGGCACCACATGTTCACTGTCTATACTCGTACACAAGGGTTGAAATTTGCAGGTTGGTGAAAGGGATTGAAAATGCGCGGTGGTGGAGCCTTTTTCCATAAAGTTGAAATGCACAAATAAAAGTCATGTCAGCCACTCACATGCAACCCCTTTTCCTCTAGAATCTTTATTTAGTTAATTTATTGCTTAAGGCAAACCACATTTTCTCTCATTGGTCACACACACTTTTCAATTCCTTTTCATTGGTCTCACATACTTTTCACTTACTTTAATTGACCAATTCTTTAAGCATGGGCATGGTACCAAACTATATCATTTAAAATCATGAGACAAGTTGAAGTACCTCAATACAAGTGCAAGTTCTAGTTTAGGTAATTAACTCAATACATTGCAATTGACAAACACTCTTTCCCTATAGAGCAAGGAGTGGACAAACAATTAAAATACAAACATGTTATCAAGGCCTGTTTCTTTAGGCTTTAAAGAAACTTGGCCACACTTCCCCACACTAGTTGGCATGGAGAGTTCATCAATATTAAAAAAAAAACAGTCAAAACTTTCCACTACAGAAGGGTATACAAGATAGAAGAGAAAGGTTTTTAAAACTAGGATTGATTGATACAAAGTGCATGTTCAGAAACTCTTCTATAATATGTTTCAGAATTGATTCTGATGACAAAGATGCTGATCCAAACATGCTAAAAGGGTGATTTTTTTTTTCATTTGGCTCTTCTAATCTCTTGTTAGTCTCATCGACAATTTCCATTTTTACCAGGGCCTCCATAGTAGAAGAAATGCCCCCAATCCCCATTGCTACCTGTTTGAACATCATAGCAGTTTGATTCCTCGGTATAGGTGCCGAGACCTTTAGGAGCTTTGAGATTATTGGAGCTATCAACCACTTGAATGTTCCTAAAGTAGCTTGCTTTGCCAAATCCCTCTTCAGGAAAATGACCACTTCCCATTTGCGTTGAGGTGTGGTGACCATCAGGCTGAGAATTAACAACTTCTCCTCCCCATTCAATCATGGAAGCACTCTCTGCCAAATATGAGAACAGGAAAGCAGGCCAATAACCTAATACATAGTCATTCCCAAATTGCATCCACCAGTGTCCCTCTTTTGGATCCTACAAGGGAAAAAAATAGAAAATAAAAATAACTAGTTAATAGGAGTAACAAATTCCATGATTTCAAGTATCTTGTTTTGTTTGCCAACATTAGAAAAGAGCATTTTTGGATGACTATCCATTGTTCATAGAGAGGTCACCTTAATTCTAATGTGTTATGTGCTGTGCAATTGTAAGTATCAGAATAATTGCATGTTAGGAAATCCTTCTATGATTGATTCTAAAGCCAAGATCAATTTGGGAAGAAGCTTCTATGAGAAATTTTTGGGTGTTAAAATTGATTCTGAGAAAAATGAAGCTGATTCAAACAAGCTATAAGCCATTCATGACTAGTCAAAGTTCCTGAAGGCTGAATTATTAGTGTCCTGTCATCAATTAAAATAGGGGTCCATCCTATCATGGTCAAAAGAAATTGGGAATAGATCTCCCTAGGATCTGTGTTACAAAGATGATTGCTACAGTGCTGCCACTGCCACCATGAATGCTTATAGTACCAAGTAAAGAAAAGCTTTCACTAGCCAGTTAATTAGTGAAAACAAGAAAAACTCATGGTTCTCATAGCTTTAAATTATCAAACAAGGGCATATTGAATCTTCCATGTGTCATTTTCACACCCATAGGGGTTCGATGATAGGTTTCAAAGAAGCCAAGCACTAGGGACATTTACAATGGTCCACATACGAAATACCTAGTTGGCAAAATGATGAGATTGATGCTGCTTTAGCTGGCTTATTATTGCAGATTAATAATTTGAGGTGAGGATTTTTTAGGCTATACCTTCCAGATAAGTATACTGATATCATACTGAGAATTTCGGTATGAAGAAATCGGAGAAATGCTTGCACCCATTGCTATATCACTGTTGACTTGAATAAACCCTGAGCATAGAAGATTGTAGCAACCTGTAGCTTGATATGCATCACTCTGCAAAATGCAACAAGTGAGTTCGCGATTAACAAAATTGAAATCTCAGAACATAAAAATTAGAACAGAATGAAACTCACACAAGGCTAGGAATGATAAAATAATAGAAGCTTACCGTCCAGTAAGTGAATAGCCTTGTGTTGTTATCCCCATATAAATCTGGGCTAACCTGTTATAATCATGAACATGCAGGCATAAGAATTTACAAGGCGAATGAGGATCGCAAATCAAGAACTTGTACCCAGTTTCCGCACTAGAATAAATGCATAGTGATTCTTAGTACCTGCCAACCAGCTTCAATGCTGTTAAGATCTTGACCAAATGTGCCTCCTAATATCCACACCTGAGACAAGCTGAACTCATTAGGTTGTTGTATCTTGGGTTCCCACACATTTATAGTGGCCTTTGCTCCATAGAACTTGTCTCCTTGAACATATGCTATTGCATGCTGATCAACAACAACAAAAACAAAGAAAAATCAGTCCAAAGCTACTCATGTTAGGAAATCCTTCTAAAATTTCAGAATCAATTCTGTTGTGAAGCTTCTTGAGTAGCTTCTGGGTGCCAGAATTGATTCTGAGGAAAAACAAGCTGATGCAGTCATGCTTGTTAATTAAATCAAAAAGCTCTACAAGGCACTCAAAACACATTTTTACCTGATGACCACTCTGGTTAATTAGATCAGGCTCTGCTGACTTGGGCTTAGGGATTGATCTGTGCTTCTTCCTTCCATATCTTTTGACTGAACTTGCTCTAAGAACATCCTCCTCTTTAGTTCTCCTAACAGGTATTGTGTCCTTAGGGCATTTACCAATAGAATGCCACAACTGAGTGATGGGAGCACTTGTTTTTTCCTTGTTTTCAGATAACTTGGTCTCATCAAAAAGCCCTTCAGGATGGAAACTAGGTCTCATCTAATCAACAAAGCATATAGTTAGAATAAAATTGAGAGATTTACAGAAAGAAAAATAGAACAGGTGTACAACAGATCTTGAATGAAGAAAATGAACCTGGATTTTGTGATCTTTGAGGAAAGGATGGTCAAAAGCTGGCTGCTTTGAAACATGCACACAGTCTATTATATCCCCATCTGGACTCTGCAACAATGACAACAAAATCATGCTATTAACATCTGAAATGATATCTAAACAAAATAGAAACCAACCTTGCTAGTATCTTTCTACTTTATATTATACACAGTAGCTGATAAAAAAAATTATGAAAGGGTGGAGGCAAATCATTACACAGTTCCTTCTTCAATACTCCAAAATCCAATCAAAAGGGCTATGATTTTTTCCCTTTTGATGGGAAGGGAGGAGTGTAAAGAGGAAAGTAAAAACAAGCACACAAGATCCAATTTTTTTTATGTAAAGTAAAGAGAAAAAAAAATCTCAGAATCTTAGAAAAATAAAACAGTAGTAGCAGCTTGCTTCAGATGATTAGGTGAAAATGTTTGAAAGATACAGAACCATTTCAGCAAACAAGGGAAAATCATAGGGCAAAAAAAAGTGATTATTTTTTCATTTTCAAAACAAATGCACCAAAACACAGATAGAAACAGAAGAATAAGGGAAAAAGGAGAAGAACCCAAAACAAAAGGTGAAAAGGGTTGAAGGAAAAACCTGAATGGTCTTAACAGGAGGCTTGTTCAAGCGATTCAAATGCTTGTTAACCTCAAGCTTCTGCCTTGAAGCACTGAGCCTAGCAGCAGAAGAGAGTGATGAGATCAAGAGACCCCATATGCAGAAAACAACAACCACAGTACTAGTGGCACCACCACAACCAGAAGAACCCATAACAACAACACCACCTTCAAAACCCAGACTCAAATCAAATCAACCTCTAAGCCTGAAACTTCAAACCAAACACACACACAAACAGAACCCTTGCAGAGAGACCCTTCACTCTTCACCCTCTTCTTCCTTCTCCTCCTTCTACTCCTTCTTCAACCACAGAAGAAAAACCCAGTGGGTCTACTCTATCCCACTTTTCTCTGAAGGGGAACCCACTACTACACAGCACAGAGTGTGTTTTGTTTTGTTCCACCACTTCCTAAAATTGCAAACCTTTTTCCTTTTTCTTTTACCCTTATTTCTCTCTTTCTCTCTCCTTTCCCATTATGTTCTCACTTTAATTAATCAAATCAAATTAACTAGAATTTAATGAGTTAATGGTCTAATTAGTCGCTGACTTAAGCGAGTTTGATTTTACTTTTTTTTTGAGTAAAAATGAAGTTATGTGGTGGTCATTTTTACAATTATGGACGGATTTTGACCGTCACTAAACGTTGTTTTATCTGAGGGAAGCTAAAATCAAACTCGCTTATAAATTCAGTGACTAATAGTTTAATTTTGATGCACCGACGGTGTAAAGTTTTTTTACACCATCAACCAATCAGATTTCAAAGATGTGACATGTCAATTAAAGAAATTAAATGAAAAGAGAGATTTTCTCACATCCTTAAAATCTGATTGGTTGACGGTGTAAAAAAACTTTACACCGTCGGTGCATCAAACTTTTTCTCTTTGATTATTAAACTTTAATTAATTAACCAAAAACCATCACTTTCTAGGTCCCTCTTTCTTGTCATTTTCCTTAGCCTTTATCTCTCACTTCAGGTTAACGACAACATTAAAAATCACACTCACTCAGTCAATTTTAAGGAAAATAAAAAATTGGTATTTTTTTTTTGTTATTGGAAGAGTTTATTATTTGCACGAGGGGGAAAACCAAAAAGGATGGGGGAAAGAAGATTAATATATAAAGAAGATAAAAATGGTGGTGGGTCTCTGATCTGTTTACGTTTTGTATATCATCATTCATGAATACTGCAGTGTCCACACTCTATTAGTTTTGTCGTTTCACTGAACAGGCACTCAATTGTGTGAATTTGTGCCTGTGACAGAACCAAACCAATATAGGTATTTGGAATCAGGTTACCGTTTCATCCTTTACATTTCGAATTTATCTCTTTTTTCTCAAAATATAAAATAAAATAAAATGGGGCTTCTAATGTGGACTACTAGTTAGGTCTTGCATCGGTGCAACTTTTTTATCAGATGGCGAGGAATCGAGGATTGTTTACCTATTACCGATTGGAGTACTCTTTTTATTTGCGTATTCACCCTTGACAAAACATAAAAGTGAACAACAAGACATGCCACGGTCTTAACCCATCGTCGCCACTAACCAATTGAAAACCACCATCTTGTTCCTTCCATGTCATCATCATCAATGTTGGGAGCTTAACCATTCGGACGTCGTCCGCCACTTGCTCCTTGCTCCCAATCTCCAACCAACTACCACGGGCATCTACAAGACAGTCGTCTAGGTTCTGTCGATCTCTGCCCTAAGCCTGTGTATATAGAACCCTCTCTTTAGATATGAACCTGCTCTCCCTCCTTGTCGTTTAGCCCCTAACGCAATCTTCATTCCACTGCTTTTGACCCAACATCAACCCAAAGTTGTGATCAAGTTTTTAATTTGGGGTATAGGGTTCCTTAATGAAGAATTTTGATTTGAAAGAGAGATACGACTATGACGTAGAATCTCTACAAACATGGAGTTCGACGAGAAGAAAGGGTTAATGGTGACCGCAGAATGCACATTCTCCTGCAGGGACGTTAAGGCTCTCGTCTAAAGCGAGGACTTCTAATGCATAAGGCCTAAAGTCCCCTCATCCAAGGCAAAGTCGTTGATGGGCGCGACACCTTCAATCAACATGAAGGTACGTTCATACCGCCCGTACGAGGCAAGAACCTCTGATGCATGCGATATCCACAAACCCTCCTCATATGAGGTGGAATTTCAATTAAACAAAGCATTATTACATTCGAGATCCCTGCTCGAATCATGGCAATGACAAAGGCAAGAGACAAAATTGTCGCCACACCCCGATTGCAACCTAAGAAGTGCACCTAAGCTTTCGCTTGAAACACTTACGGGAGCACAAATGTGCAATGACGACTGAAGTGCAAAATGAAGTCCTAAGTAAAATGCAGGTGCATAATAGGTGGAAATCTCGAATGAAATAAGAGAGTCTCAAAGCAAAAATACCAAATTTTAGAAAACCCTTTACGCATCAGCATAATGATTCGCGATGTGGAAACAACTCATATGAGAAAACAATGAAATAAATTCGAACTACATCCAAACTTTAACGCTGTGTTTGTTAAATGAGACTTTGTGGAGAGAGAGATACATGAGAAAGAGATAGGGAAGAGATAAACTCCCTCTCTCGTTTGGTTCTACTGACACGAGGAGGAGGAGAGAGTTTTATGGTGGGTCCACCCACCTTTTTTGGGTCTTCGACTTTTGAAGAGAAATTGGAGAAGAGTGAATGCTTTAATTTACTTTTCAGATATAACCCTACCACATTTTATCATATTATATAAATATTTATATATTTGTGGGTAAAGATGTCATTTACTATAAAAAGTGACTTTCTCTCTTTTCTATCTCTCTTCTCTTTTTATTATACCAAACAACCTATAAATCCACTCTATTTCTCACATGTTTCTCTCTACTCAATTTCTCTTTTCTCTACTCTCTCTTCTCTATCTCTCTCTTCTTTACCAAACAAAGCCTAAAGGTTGAAATTCTGCTCTAATTAATTGTCCACTCTAACACAGTAACATGAATGTCAATCAATAATTCATCATTTCGTAAATGAATGAGTGGGTCCATTTCTCAGTAAATTAACATATAATGATTGGTTATATATTAATCAATCACAAGGGAATCCAAGGAAATTTTTTATTTTATTGATATTGCATGCACGTTATTGTACTCTTAGATACTAATAACAACGTGTTGGTGTAATAGTAAGCAAGTTAGACTTGTGCAAGAGTGAAATCATAAACTCGATCATTAAGAAATACATTTGTTGAAAAAAAAAGCAAATTATAATTTCCTGAACTTCTATAAACACATGTAAAAAAAAACACAATAGAGAATCGTCTGGGCAACTTGGCGTTTCTTCCACGATCATGCTTTTATTTTATTTTATTCGTGTTAATCACTTAATCTAAAGACAAAGATTCTTTTGTTCCAATTCTAAAATATGTTATCGTTTTGAATCATATGCCATTATTATTTTTATCTTTTACCGGAACCACAGTGTAATTCTGCATCATTCAATAAACAAAACATGTGGACTGTGGAGTAAATAATTAAGATTACTTTCCGAATAACGAAAGCACAAGTTTAGAGATATATTTCCTTGATTTGCAGACCACTTGTCTTGTAGAATGTAGGTGCGAGAGAAAAGAAAAAGAAATAAAAAAGTTGGAAAAAATGAGAGCTTGAGAAGGAAATAGAACATATGGAATGCAGCATTGTTATTTATCTGCCTATATACAAAGATGAATCTAAAGTTCTAAACCCAATAAATCACTTCAACTTATATAGCCGTAATCACTATAACTATTATAACACAACCACAATTTCACTTAAATCTCTCCTTGAACACAACCAAAAAAATTGTTTAAATATCTTAAACTACAATTAAACAAATGCAAACAATATAGTTTAAATATTTTCATACTTTTAATGTATGGCTCGAGCCTCTGTCATGAACCGACTCGCATTGGCCCATCAATTAATGGGCCAATTTTTTTTTTTTGGCTAAAAGTGAGATATTAGATTGACGATACCTAACCGAGCCCCCCCAAAAATGGATTAAATAAGTTGGTCCAACGAGTTATGCCCATTTTGCAAACACCTGCCTCTCGAAGATACAATGAAAACTATCACAACTTCAATAACCTACCTGCAATCATATACCATGCACAATTTGCACCCAATTAAGGTGAGGGTCTTCTTTTCCTTATTCCATTCTATGAGTGAACTATTGACGGGATCGAAGATCGTGAAAGCAGAGTCAAAGACAGGAGAGTGAATCCGATCATATATATGATATAATAATTAAGAACTTAGATTCCATCCATCATAACCCTCACAAGCAAGCATATGGATATGGACATGGTGCGTCAATTACATAATGTGGATCTCTTATATGAGAGGATTGTCTCATTCATTACCCGTATGGAGCCAACAAAGATTCACTCGTCTCTTGAAGATTAGCTCAAGTAGTAAGAGCTCGAAGACATAAGAGTTGAGAATTGAGATGAGATGATGGGTGAAGAGTTTAGGGTTTGAACCCTGAGGGATGACAAATTTACTGACAACTAACATTTACATTTAAAAAAAAAATTCACTCGAATAGCATACTAGAGCGCATCAGAGGATCTCTTTAAATATGAATGTCCACCAACACTGCTAAAAAACTCGCTATTAGAGAGGGATGAAATCCGTCGCTAAAAGCTGCAAAATCCGTCGCTAACCGTTCAACGACGGAATTAGCGACGAATTTAAATCCCCCTGAAAAAGTGGCGTCGCTAAACTTTAGCGACTGATTATTTTGGTCCGTCGCTAATAGAGAAGGATTAAATCCGTGGCTAATTTGTTTTGGATCATTGTTTTCAACCGTCGCTAATTGACGGATAAAATCCGTCGCTAAATGGTAAATTATCCGTCGCTAATTGTGACACTAATCCGTCGCTAATTATGACACTAATCCGTCGCTAAATGACGTCGCTAATTGTACTAGAAATCCGTCGCCCAGAAATCCGTCGCTAAATTCTAACTGAATTCCAGGCCATATTTATTTTTTTGACCAGAATTTTTTTTTCCTGAATCAAATTCAATCCTCAATAATTTAAATAAAAAAACTAATATCGAATAAAAGTTTCACATCCATATTAAGACATAAAGTCAACATATATAAGATAATAGACACTGTCTTCATAACCACAGTACAATTCATATCACAAATCTAAAAGACAACATAGTACAATAACACAAACATAAAAGACATCACCAAAGCACAAATCAAAATACATAACTTCAGTAACAGAACATGTTTGGTAGTAATGGAAGGTCATTACACTAATCTTCAAACTCATTATCATCATCACCATCATCTGGATTCTGCTGGTTGGTAGGTGGATTAGCAGAGGTTGAAGGACATTGACTGGTTCTCTCAATGATGAATCTCTGCATGAATTCAAACTTCTCATCATAACTCTTCATTTGATCCTTAAGCATCGCATTTTCATCTGATAATTTAGAAACAAGATGCCTCATGGTCTCATGCTCTGAAAGTGAGATGTCAACAGTTGTTGCAGAACGTTTATATTTTTCAGCTAGTTGCCCCAATCCATATATCCTCCCCTTTGTGTTCACACCTCCAACAACCTCCAAGTAGATATCATCATCAGATTTTTTGTTGGCACCTTCAACATTCTCTTGTGAGTCTCGTACAGTAACACTTCTTTCATAATCAGCCTTAAAATAACATTTAGATATTAGATGTAAAGATAGATGTAAATAGGACCACACTTGAAACATCACATGAAAATTATAATATCTTAAATGTTGTTAACTTACTGCAATTTGTTCTGCTACTGGGGAGACAAACTTTGTGGGATCTTTTTTATATCGATGGGTCTTCAGAAATACATCCCAACAACCTAGATCCTTGTCACTTGAAATTTTCTGCATAAAATTGTAAATTAGTTTAAATGTTCATAAAATGAGAAAGCAAAATATGGCCAAATCCAATTGTGCTACATACCTGTCCTGTACAAATACCATAAACCAGAACACACTTCTTGCAGTCAAAAGAAAAAACCAGCAACTAAGATGCTGAATGGAACTCCTTAGTTGTTGTAAAATTACAATTCAATTTAATACATCCAAACTTTACAATTTAAAACTTGTTAGACACTGCTTAGATTTTCTATTTTATCTAACTACCTCTAGATTTATTAGTTGCAAGTTTAATAAGTCAAATTTCAGTACACTTGTAGCATCACACCTTTATGCCTAAGTTCTAAATTGACAAAACAAGGTGCTGCTACACAGAACTTTGAAGGCTCGACTCCTCATTTTTAACTCATGCAGGCAGAGTTTCAAAGCAACATATGGTAGTAGTTCAGTAAATGGATCCTAAATCTAAAAGCAAATTAAAGCTTAAATGAAACTGATCATGTTCACAAGCATGCTTGATAAACTCATGAACTCCTACAACAAATTCTTCTGTCAGGCGCTTACGACCATCTAATCTAGCATCCATCCACTTCCTATTTTCTGGCACGGCCATGTCTCACACACTAACCAGCCAAAAAGAAATTGAGTATGCCCGAAAAGTTATAGCAACAGGCTTACCTATAAGGGAACGAATGGAAGAGATTTAAAAGTGAGACGTACTTGTAATAATGTCCACTAATGTACACAAGTAGAAGGTGAAAACATCACAAGCCATGATTACAACCATGATTAACTAAAAGGTTTTGTAAAGAGGATGAAAAGTTGCTTCATTTACTGTGCAATTTTCACTAAAAAGAGGTCAAAGTTTTCCACACTTGAAAAGAATAATCATATAGTTAAAACATATTATAATAATAACCTCATCATAGTTTTCACCATACTGAACTGAGAAGAAGACAGTTAGTGACAGATTGAGTAAAAAAACCTTGATATTAAAAGCTGTTCTGGTTCCTCTTGGCTTGGTGTTCTAGTTCTGAACTCAAGACCAACACTTTCTCATCTGGATTATCTCCTTCTTTCACAGAACTCTGCAGCCAAATACAATAAAGAAAGAAACTTTGGGTTAAGATTAGAGCCATGAAAAAATATTTGAACCCATTTCAATTGAGAAGCAACAATGACTAAAAATATTTTAACCAGCCAAATACAATGCCATCTATAAAATATGATTAACCAACAAATTGAATCTTTTGGAAACACATCATCCAAGGGTAGTAAAACAAAACTCTAACAAAAATTGGTTTAATATTAATTTCTGCACAGTGGACATAAACCAGAAACAAGAAGTATAGATCAAAGTGGAGCTAAGAACAGAGAATAACAAATTTCCAAACAAGAAGTATAGATCAAAGTGGAGCTAAGAACAGAGAACAATATTTAATTTGAAAAATAATTTTATCGCATAATACAATATCTAGCTGCATAGCCATATTCCAGGCTGACCAACCCACAATGATGACAGAAGTTTACATTGCATGGGCTTGAATCCTCATATAACAGGGAAAAAAAGGAAAGCTGGAATGGTACAGCATGAAGCCTTTTCCTCCCACTTTATTCAAACTTTCTTTATTATAATTTAATGATGACTATACTTTGCAGGAATGCAGGGTTTCAAAAGTTCAAAAATAAATGCCCATCAAAGTTCCCATGAGAGGCCACCATATGTAGAATAGCTACGCCCTGAGCAGTCAACACAAAACAGGAAGACTATGCAAACTATATCCCATATTAGAAATCCTTCTCCTACCATCACTAACCCTCCCAAAGGCCAAACCTCTCAACCACACTTTCAATTTCCATTTCTTTTGGCTGTTATTGCTAAGTGCTAACACCTCAAAAAGACAAAGAAGAAAAGGATCACAGGAAGAGAAACTACCTCTTGAAACTTGGAGAAAACCCAACTCGATCAAACCCCGTAATGTAGATCACACGCAATCCTTCAACAGCAAAACACACAAAAATGTCAGAAAATAAAAACTGAAAACCCATGAAAATTTTCCAAGCATTTTCAACACGACCCAGTTGAAAAAAGATCCCAAATTTAAAGAACAATACAGAGGCTAGGTTTAATGGCACCCAAGCATTTTCTCCATTTAATGGCACCAAGGTGGTTAAGTTTTTGTGATTTAAATCCATGTAATTATGTCATGCACACTACATTCATGATTTATCATAAAATTAACAAAAAAAGAACAGTACAGAGGCTAGGTTTTCGAAATAGGAAGAGTGAAGCGAACGATAGCAACGAGGAGGAACATAGAAAGTAGATTTGAAGGGGAAAACCTGAACCTGATCGAGAGGTGATTTCGAGAAGAAGATTTGGAAAGAATGAAGACCGCACCTGAACCTGATCGAGAGGAATGAATGAAGAGTGCGATGGTGTATGGAGCAGCGGTGCAAGGGTGGAGTTGCGGCGGCGGTGCAAGGGCGGAGGTGCAGCGTCGCAACGGCGGAGGTGCGGGGGAGTCTCCAGGTGCGGCGCGTTAGGGTTTTAAGTGATGAGTGTTGAGTTGTGAAGTGATGTGTGATTTGGGAAGTTAAAGATCCAGAGTAGTTTTGGTGAATTTTGAAACTTAAAAGAAAACAAAAGTTAATATACATTCTTGTTCTATTACAATCAACAAAAATATCACAGCACAGTTGGTTTGACTCAATTTGTACACTACCCTAGTCCCGGGTTCAACTCTTGGATGTGGCAAATTTTTTTGCTTTATTAGAAATCCAAAGAATTAGCGACGGAAAACGTTACGTCGCTAACGCATTTCTCAAAAAATCTTCGTTTTGCGACGGATCTAGCGACGGAGTATCAAAATGTCAAAAAAGAAGACTAGAAAAGAAGACTAGAGAGGGAATCAGCGACGGAATCTTAGCGACGAAACATATCCGTCGCTAATTACCTCGCTAAAGTTTTTTAAAAAAAATTATTCGAAGAAACAGCAACCCCTCGCTGATTTCGTCGCTATTAGCGACGGATATGCACCCGTCGCTAAAAATCCGTCGCTAATAGCGAGTTTTCTAGTAGTGCAACTTGAGATTTTGTCCATCAGGGATTCGAACTCTCACACTTTGAGTGATGAGGCTCAAATCCAGATCTAACAGCTAGGTGTGCCTACTTATGTTGGTATGATGGTTAAGCTTTGTACTATGATTATAACAATGCATCTAAGTTCAGTCTTAAAAATAAATAAATTAAATTAGAAAAAATGTACCTTAACAAAACATATTCTTATAACTTTCTAACCTTTTCAGTACTTAATTAACTTCTCTCCATTTTCAACTTAACCAAACTTGAAAGTGATTTTGATATCAAATGATTATGATTAGTGTAATTGAGTTGTCATTGTTATATATCCTTTACCCATAATAGTAGCTAACAGGGTGAAGTCACAGGGATATCGTCATGTAGCATGGTGGTTGCTGCAGTGACACAGTTGCATGAAAGTGAAAAAGGAGTTAGAAGAATCCATGAATGGATCACAAGATGAAAATGCATCACTAACCATACACGTGTACGTGGTACAATCACTCATCATCAGAGGCACAGGAACGCACGTTCACCCGTGACCTTCTTTCTTCACCGAATCAATCGATTGTGTGTACGTACGGTCTTAGCCAGTTTGAATACACAGGGAATTACGCATGCAACGGCTGAATATATCTTCGAAACTTTCAAAAGGAATCCAATGATATCATTGTTGACCCAAGTAAACACCATACACACAGGTCTAAAAAAAATAATACTATCATACAATATGTTTTTTTGCCCTCAATATCATACACTATATATGTTATAAATATATCATTTTTTGTTGTTTTGATAGAATACAAAATATATCATTATGAATCAAACAAATACTAGGTATCTATAATTAACCTATGTGAAACCTCAAATAGCAAGCTAACCGGTATATAAAAAATAACTCTAAATTGCAAATTAATTAAAAAGTATTAAAATGAAACTATGTTATAAAATAAAAAATAAAAAATAAGGAAAGTAATGGTATGGATGACAGTTGGAAGAAGAGATGTGAAAATTAAGTGATGTATTACTTCTGATTTGAAGTTATATAAAGATTATCGAGAACTTTAAGCTATATAGGTTAGTGACGATTTTGACCGTCGGTAATCTACCGACACTTTCATGCGAATTTACTCATAGATTATTGTCAATCCAACCAGTTAGAACATTGCCAACGACTTTAATATACATATGTTGTATAATTTACCCACGTCCAAACCATTGATAAGTTTGTGGTCAACTTTGCCGCCAGAAAATAAGTTCATGTTAATATGTACTCAACAATCAAAGTCGTCATAAATTTACGCACCATAATTTCCTACAATGTCATAGACAATTTTTTTGGTTAATTGCTATTACCGACGACCTATTTGTCGATAAAGTGCGTAATTCATGATGGTTTTGCATCCATCAATAAAAAGTCGTTTGTAATAACGTGTTTTCTTATAGTGGCGACCCTTTGCTTAAGGAGAAGATGCGATGCTCAGAAAAGATGCCACACAAAGCTCAACGCACCATTCGATCGACAATGCCAAGGCTCCCATGTCTGACAATCCAACAGAGATCGACCGCCCTAGATTCCTCACATACCTCATACTCATACCCCTAATGTTACTCAAACCTTGACTCCGTGAGCTAAAGCCTATAAAAGGCGAAAGGGCAGATATAATCTCGCATCTTCTTCCTTGCATATCGCCACCCCCTAACTCGGGGGGTCGAGTGTTATTGCAAGTATAGCCCCCTGGAGCTTAAACATGATGGAGCCACCCAAAGATTGTCATTCCACCTACCATTCTCCTCATCACTTACACTATCTCGAGTGATTGGCTTTTTATCTAGATCTCAACTTGTATATATTTGGATTGCTAAAAGAAAAAAAAATCAAATTTATTTGCAAACAAATTAAATGTGCTTACAATTTTCATCGTGTAGATAAAATAGGCTCTGCATTTCAAAGAACCATAGAAAAGCATCTTTACTTCATAATGCATTGTCAACAATATGTGATTATGTTATGTGGTGCTGATTTTTACTCGTCGATAATGCTCAAACAGAGCATGTTCTTGTGTCAGTGTCGGTGTTGCTTTGAAGGACGCATTTCCATTTCCCATATCCCGGGATTTAGTTCATCCGAATTAAAATATGGCTAATCAAATTATTCCAATATTAATGTGAACTTCCAAGACACATGCATGCAATGAAAGATTGGACCCAATAGGTAAAGGCATTGATACAAAATCGGCTTCATCAAATCATTGCACTTTTATAAGGTCCTATGATTGTGGGCAAGTGGAAACTTTTTGCAAATGGTCCTGAAGACCTTTCTTATGACTTATAGGATTGAAATGAGTTGCATTAGACATATAGTTGAGTACAAGCTGGGAAACTTGATCACAATAGTCATTTGGGGACGACATGTTTTCTTCTTTTTAGTTGGGAATGTTTATATATATTTAGATAAGCTTTTCTTTTCTTAAAACAAAATTGAAATGCCAACACTACACTTTTAAAATGGGTCCGATATGCGGCCATATTAAAAACATATAATTCATGCTATTTACATGTGTAAGTTTTATTGAAAGTCATTTTTTTTTTCAAATTCATCGTAAAAGGTTTAAATATGTACCAGCTATACATCATAAGTTGGTAATTTTAAAGTGTGTTTGAACACATGTTAAATAAGGTACAATATTAGAAATTGGGAGGCCTATACTCAACCACAAAAGCTAGCTCAAGAGTTGAGGTTTGCACTACCCTTATAAAGGCTATCTATGCTCTATCTCTAGCCAATGTGAGACTTCTAACACACCCCCTCACGTCCAGGACTGAACAACCTGGAACGTGGGATCAACAACAACGGGTGGCCCAATAATGGGAGGTCTCCACAACAAACAACAACTGGATCTAGGATATGCTCTGATACCATATTAGAAATTGGGAGGCCTATACTCAACCACAAAAGCTAGCTCAAGAGTTGAGGTTTGCACTACCCTTATAAAGGCTATCTATGCTCTATCTCTAGCCAATGTGGGACTTCTAACATACAATCAAATAATTTTTTATGAGAATCATGTATTTCAGAAGCAAGAAATAGTATATTTTAGGTTGAAATTTAATACACTCATTGTTATGTGTATGTGTTCGTTTGGTAATATGTGATTCTGGGCGCAGAGGCGGACGTATTTTATAAAACTACAAAATGACGTGTTCAAGCAAATGTAGTTTTAATGTTTTATGGTTCAACATGGTGCTTGTAACACCCTATACAATGCTCATATCTTCTCCATAAATGCACTTATCATGTGACCAAACATGCATTTTGTACTCCCTTTCCTACACTCACCATTGATCATGGCTAAGAACCAAACTTTACTAGCATTAGTAGCATAGTTGCTCTAATGATTGAAAGATTATTGGAAAATATATATTTTATTGACTTATCTCTTGCATAAAAAATTACAAATACTTTGTGCAAATAAAGTAACCAAAAGTTGGTTTTCGCTAAAAAGAGCTCCACAAAAGTAAAGTGGAACATATAAAATAGAAATGTGAAAACACATAATTTTTTTTTTTGAAAATGTGAAAACACATAATTAAATGTTCTATATATATATATATATATAAGTAATATATGGGTACTTACATATAAAAGGGTAGTTAACCTCGGATGGGATGTATCTCATGAGAAATATGATTTTATGTGAGAACATGAGAATAAATCACAATCTTAGATCTAATCATGAACTGTCAAGATTAAAACAATTTAATAGTCACATGACCACTAAAAAAATTACATGACTTCATGTCTTAATTTTAACCATTAATAATTAAATCCAACGATCACGATTTATTCTTATGTTCTTTTTTTTATATTGAAAAGATAAATTGTGTCCGTCAGGATTCGATCCCCGGAACTTCCCTACCCAACCCATACATCCTCTAGTTAACATATAATATAAATCTGAAAAGAAAAAAAATTCTGAACCAAACAATATTAATATCGAGTTTGTTAAAGTCAATCAGAATAGGTTGGTTCTAAAATGGAAAAATGTAAATGTAAACTATAAATCTAAAAGCGTTACCTTTTCTTTATTTTTCAATGGTGTATCTTTGAAAAGGGGTGTCTTTTGAAGGTTTTGGTCGTCGAAGTGGATGATTACCATCACTCTCTGAATATGTTTGGGGCGTAATTTAAGGGAGCATTTCTGACAGCACATAGCATAAAGGGAAATGCATGCAGAGTCAGCAAAGCTATGTGGGATCGATACTAATACTACAAATATTTAATTAACTCAAAACTTAATACTTCAAAATTATTCAATTAACTCATAAAGTAGCTTAAGGAAAATTTTAAAATGATGACAATAAAAAGAAAAGGTTGAGAATCATAAAAGATAGTCCACGCATTTACACCTCATCCAATGTTCAGATATATATGAAATAAAAATAAAATGGGTAAGGAAAGGGAGTATAAAGATGGGGAAATTATTGTCTACCATGCTATCTCCTTGACGAGAATGAACTGTGACATGTAAATGCATTTACAATTGATGAATTTTTCAAATGGAAGAAAGTTAAAGTGTAAATTGTCTTTAGAAAATTTCAACTCATCTCATAGATTGGATGTAAAATAATGTGAGGATATTAAGAACCAATCTCAACATATCCAAAGGTCAATTGGTAAACAAGCATCCAAAGAAGTGGAAATTAACTTACTAAGAATTTTTGTATTGAAAAGGATATTGCAAAGACATTCAGAAATATGTGATGAAGGTTATGAGAAGCACTGCATGCCTTAATTTTGTATTTTACCATCATTTATTCTTTAGCTTCATGAGCAAATGTGCCTCCCAACTGCTTGATGTCAAATGAAAGAAACAAGTAAAACAAAGGTCAAAATTTAAGAAATATGTAATGATGGTTTATCTTGTACAAACCTTCTGAATAGAAGTAACTTACTCAACCACACTTCTTTTGAATTGAAATTTAAAACTATATTAACACTCACAATTCACAAATCACTCTATACATCAAAGGTATACAATATGAAGAGATCAATTGATCAACTACAATAATCTAAGAGTAAAAGATGCTATTATACAAAGAAGGCGGCTTAAACAATACATAAGCCTTCAGTGTCATCTTATTCTGACAAAAAAACTTTCCATCATTCAGTAACAATAAGATAAGGGATTGAATGAGAAACCAGACTGCAATTGGGGGTCTCTTGTGTCCTATCACACAAAGTCTACCGCTGCATCTCTTCATGAAGTTAATAAAATGGCAAGTTCCTACCAAAAGGGCATAAAACACAGTCAGTAGAGATATAATAAAGAGTAATGATATTTCACAACAAAATATTAAGGATCATGGTGACAGGCTTCTTCATTCTCACAGAATTTGCATAAATGCCATGCAAAAATCCTTCCAACAACCTCTTATGATTTAAATACCCAAAAATGAACATTTCAAGTTTTCAACAAAGAACAATGCTGCAAAAAACCTGTCTTCTTAATATATAAACTAAATTTCTAGCATAACAAAAGTTCTTGCATCTCAAATTCTGTTTAACTGCACGAAGACAAGAACTAAATCTAAAAAGTTTACATCTTCTGAATTAGCAATCAAGGGGTACGCCGTACACGTATTACAGATAATTGGAATAACATCTCTCAACCACAAAATAACAGTCTTTGTGATAATACTGACAAAACTAGAACGAAATGGTATTCTGTGGCTTTCCATCTGAACGATTTAGCTATCAGTTCACTGGAATGGACATGATGTAAATGGTAGGTGGAAAGGAAAGGATTGAAATCATTCTTCTTATCCAATTTGGTATGGCCAGGGATAGACTTATTCTAAAGCGGTGATGTTGGCTGTTATGATGAAGGCCATGATGGAAGTAGTGAGTGGCAGTAGTGTAATGGTTGACGCACGAGATATTTTGGTTATCTTAGAAAATACACAGGGTGTAATGGCTATTGAAAAATGAGTCCAGCAATGGAATAGTCACTACATCCACTTTGGAGGGAATGATTTGGTGGCAATGATGTTCTCAAGGCAATGTCCAATTCCTTTCTATGGTTGCTGACAAGCAAGCTTATCTAGAACCCAATGTCAGTTTAGTTAAATATAAATATTTAACAAGAGTTTAACTGCAAACTCACTAGATACTATAGGAAAAAAAAGAGCAGACAAAAGTTAGAGAGAAAGAGAGATAAAAATGAAGGATAAGGAGACCAGGAATGGGAGAAAATACTAACAACTCTAAATTCCAATATGTTCAAGAAGGCAATTGATAAACACGGATGACCTTTATTTTGTGAAGAGAATTAATAGGGTTGGGACTTGGGAGTGCCTTGGAAGGGAATGCTAAGATCTTATGCTATCAATGGATCACCACTTCATTCAAATGTTGACCTTCTCCGAATTCAGGATAGGCCTAACTCTACCCAAAAATATAGCTCATGGATGCGAATTACTCTACCCTTTACAAGGAACATTTAGGTCATATGCTAGTCAATGTAGGACCTTAACATCCCCCATCACGCGTTGGACTGGACATCTAGAGCGTGAAGCTTGCAGGACAGGACATTTGCGGTGACCAATTATGGGTGACCCAAATAAATGGAACTAGGATAAGCTCTGATTCTAATCTTCAAATTCAGGTTAGGCCTAACTGTACCTAGCTCAGAGGTGAGGATTGCTCTACCATTTATAAATAATATTTTGGTCATCTCTAGCCAATGTGAGATCTTAACAATGCTCTCTTCAACTACATAAGTTTTTACCATACAATATATATGTAGCTTTCCTCCCTATAAAGATTTCAGTTGTGAATTCATGTTCATAAAATCAGCCAAGGGTTCTCAAGAATGCCAAAATGAATCAACTAAGGGAAAGAGGCTAGGAATTCAATGAGGCATGCAGAAACACTTTTTTTTAGAGAGGTAAAATGATTCCACTCTTGCACCATCAAACATGTCGAAAAATGAGAACGTACTTAGGATAGAAGGGCCACAGTGGGGAAGGAGAAGTGAAAAACACTTGATCTTAACATACATGCATACATATGTATGTAAGTCAGAAAACATGGATGAGAAAAACAACCTTTAAATTATGACTAATACTATCGCGAATGCATAAGAAAGTCACACATAGTTAAGAACAGAATCAAACCAGAAAAACAGAGTCAGGCAAGCACAACACATAAAACGCAGTAATCAAAACACTCACCTAGACAAACCAGCAAGTAGAAACAGCTTGTCATGAACCAACTATTTCAAAAGTTTAAGCTATTTGGTGACTCCGAGGGAACTCAATTGAAGGGACCAAATGGAAAAGAAGGTACATATTAAGGCTTGAAACGGTCTTAAAATTTTGGTAGGTCCAGTTCTCTCACTCTTTTAAAACGGCATATTGACAAGAATGGCGAGATCATGCTATCTCATCGACACTAGCTCAATCCTGACAAATCCACATCATGTCTTTGGTTGTGATCGGGATCACAGTGCATACTAAAACTCATGAATTGTCCAATCTAACGGACATAAAGATTGACTATCTGGTGAACCATAGTGTCAACAACATGCATAAAGAAGCTTTCTAGATCAAGCTAGATCTATGCCTCAAAAGCATCTCCTCCCAAAAACTAGCAACTCATCCTTTAGAGGCATACGTCACACACCTAAATGATGTGGTGCTACTGCTACACTCTTTTCCAGTCATAGTAACCAGGTTCAGCATCCTTCTACAATAACAACATTCATTTGCTACATAGGTTTCCAATGTTAGAACTTGAACAAAAGGGGCAGCATAGGGGAAAAAATCTTGGACACAAATGGCTGGACAAAATATATCTTCATGGAAACTATCATTTGGGTGAAGATACATGATTAGTTTTTATATTACACTCCTAAAACGCCCCCTCACGCAAGAGTCTATTGGAATTGAAGCATGGAAGGCCACCTACCACGCGTCTCAAAATTCAACTTTTATTAGAATACCTGACCAAAGGTAATAAGGATCAAACTCTAGACCAAAGACGCTTTTGACGGTGCTAGCCAACCCTCAATGTTGATCATACATTTCTAAACTACTTATGGAGTTTGGTTTTCTAACCTGTTTTATGAGGTACAGTAAATCATATGCAGTTTTATAGTAATTCACTAATTCATGATCATCATGGGTTTTGACCTCATGTGCCCCATCATCAGCCTTTTCAATTTTTCAGAAAAAAATCTCTAATCTAACCAACACATACACATTCATGGAAGTCAACAATCAAGTCATAAACCAATAATACTTCAGTGAGCAATAAAATCAACAACACAACTGCAAAAGCAAACCAACCCAATTCATATAAAGTACAAGACTTTCAATCAAATAAGAAAAAACCCAGATGAAAAAAAGTTACTTACGAGAAGATGCTGATTCCAGCAAAGTCAATCGGAATGGGAATGGTAATAGAAATCATCAAAATTGAGGTTGGAGGAAGAAGAATGGTGAGAGAGAGTGAGAGAGTCAGAATCAGAATCAGAGAAGTAGAAAGGATGAGCTTGAGGGAGGCAGAAGAAGGAGCAGAAGCAGAGAGCGATGCGACCAAGTTGATGGAAAGGGAAGGTGCAGAGCAGATCGAAGAGCTGCTCACTGCTCAGAGGCTCCTCAATGCAAGTCAGCCATTGCCATGCTTCCGATGACACACGCGCCACCGTCACAACCACCATGCTGTTCAACACCATTTCTTCTTCGATTTTCCTCTCAATTTTTCTCTGCAAATTCCATCTTCTTCTTCATCTTCAAGGTTTGACTTTTGACCTTGCATTTCACATTTGATCCCTGAGTTTGTAAGCAAATTTGATTTTAGTCCTTTACGGAAAAATGTCATTTATAGACCCGCAAAAAACTGTCACTAAACGTCATGCGTCATTTTTTCAACGGAGAGACTAAAATCAAAGAGTTTAATTTCTATGCACTGACGGTGTAAAGTTTTTTTTACACGTCAACTAATCAGATTTCAAGGATGTGAGAAAATTTATCTTTTAATTTAATTTCATTAATTGACATGACATATTCTTGAAATCTGATTGATTGACGGTGTAAAAAAACTTTACAATGTCGGTGCATCATCCTTTTTCTCAAAATCAAATTCGCTTATAAACTCAGAGACTAATTTGACTATTAACCCTACACATTTTAAGCCAACACATTACAAAAAGATTAGAGTTGTGTATATGGGTGCGGCCCATCTACCAACTCATTTAGCCTACGGCCCGTTCCCGCTTGGGCCAAAATTCGATAGTTTTTTAATAAGGCCCAAAATAGTTTCTAAACCGTTTTGATCTTCTGTTACATATGAACAAGTCATACATTGATTTTTGACCACAAACATTCAAGGTGAATTTTCATTCTACATGGTATTTCGATAAATTTACTTTTCTTTAGCACACAATAAACTAGAACAATGGCTAACAAATCCTCCTTAGGTGTGGTAATAATCTTGGCTCTATGCATGTTAATGGTGGCGGAGGTGGTAAACGCAGATGTGCCCTTAACGGCTGACAAGGTTAGTATTGGCAAGGTGCCATATCCAGAGTGTTTGAAACAATGCAATCCCATTTGCATGAAAATAAGATTTGCAGATGAATTATCATGCCAAGAGGCATGCGTTCTAGGATGCAAGCAAATCCAAGGTAGAGGTGAAGGATTCTATAGGAAAGGGGTTTGAAAATAATATTGTACACACATAGATAGTCTTGAATTACATGTATATTACTTTTATCTGGATTTCCCCATAATGTATTTATATATGATGCCTTCTTTCTCATCCTGAATTATGATTCCTCTATACAGAAAATGATTATGATTACTAACACAATCCTCAAATCAAAATGTCTTTGCATCTTTTCTTTTACAAGAAATCACATATTTGAATTTCGTGCCGAATGTTAGGAAAATTTCACATTCATGTGTCATCAATCATTTTTAGCTGTGACCGTGATTTCAGATAATTCACATTTCAAAATTATAACAAGTAACTTAGAATAGTAATATGAATCGTGAGGTTATCTGAGTAAATGACTCAAAATGCTTGAAAAAGAAATATTAGAGAAAAAAAGAGGGACAACGAGATAAGGGTTTACAAAGAATAAAAATATTACGGTAAACAACGAGTTGTGAAATGTCATAATTTTGAAAAAAAAAATAAAATTTGATCCATTTTTGTTGAACTCGTGAACTCACAAGTTTTATCTTAATTTTTTAGAGTTTAGTTGAGTTTATCAAAAAATTAAACTTACATGTCACCTAAACTCCAATTGAAACTAGAATTTAACCCGATTAATATTATATATATATATTTTTTTTTAAGTCGATTAATATATTATATTGGTAAGAAGTAAGATAGGTTTAGGTTGTTATAGTGCTATATTCTTATATTCAGCATCAGTATTGACAATTTTTTGACTGATTTTCTAAACCTAAAAATAAATAAATTTAATACCTAGAAATCATATTTATTATATTTTTTATTGATATGGATTGAATCCTAATCTAATTATCATAACTTTAGACTTCAGTAGGTAATCATAAAACGTTGATATTGACTGTTAATTACTCCCTCTGTTCCTATTTATAAGTCCATTTTATCCAATTCTCTTAGATTAAGAAAAATAGTTACAAGTAATAAATTTGTAAAAGAATTTATTCACTTATCTAGATTACCCTTATTTAATTTCTTATAAATTTCTCTTTCCAAGTTATTATTTCAAAATCTCATTGTCTCTTTCATATTAAATATGAGGATAATTTTGGAAAAAAATAATTAATGCTCCATTGATATTGTAAATGGACTTATATTTAGGAACAAAAAAAACACTTAAAAATGACCTTATAATAAGGAACAGAGGAAGTAACCTTCAACCGTGCCTAACTTTATTAGTGGCTCTTGTCTCTTGAGAGCGAGAAACACAATTGATTAGTGTGTTCCCTTAATAGCCACATCATTTGTCATGGATTGTATCAATGGATGAAGCATCCAGTACTTGTCTCTGTCAAGTTTATGAAGTTTTGTCTCAGTCTCTCTATATGTTATGTGAATTCTTTAAATATTTACGAATAAAGAAATAAACACAATATTATTCAGCCACTTGAGAGTAGACTATTCCAAATAACTGTGTATGTGCCATACAGTTCTGGGGCATACCTGTAACGTTGGAAGTGAACTCATACAAACTTGTTTTTCATAAAAAATGGTTAACTATAAATTAAAAATAAAACTTTTCTTCACAAAACATAACTCCAACAATGAGATAATTAAGTGGCCTTGTCAATGTATCCCACTAAGCCCTTGGTGCTGTTATATTCCCCATTTTCCCCTTAATGCTTGATTCCATTTGTCGGTTCACTTGATTACTTGAAGAGACGTACACAACTTCAACCTGGGTAATGCTTACTCCTCAAGTTTCACCGTTATTGATTTGATTTGGAGATATATAACATTCAGGCAATCCACTCATAAAAACATGTTATATAAAGAGGTTAATTTGATGCAATTTCAGTTGTGATTTTTTTTAAAACTAAAAATAGTTACATTCTTTTTATTTAGATTAAATTTAAGTTACATTTTATGTGGCGACCAATCATTAGATTTATTAGATGCATATATAAAGAAATTTAACGCTGATAATGCATATGCATCAAAATCTTAATTTAATTTAATAATAATGACATAAATATATTAATAAAGTGTTGTTTCAGTGGTAGACAAATTAGATTTCTATGAGAATACAAGTTCAATCCTTGAAAAAGTCAATTGTTAGGGAGACACTCGTAAAAAAAAATATCCGCTTTCAACCCTGTAATTTTATGAGTGTGGCATGGAGTAAGACTTTTTTTAAACGGGTGTCCCAACCTTCTTTAATAGCAATACTAACCTAAATTGATATCATTTATATGGCTTAAACTTCTGTTTCATTTTTATTGTGATCAAGGGATCAACACTTCATTGCTTACATGGATGTGTTTATTATCGGAGGAACACTTATGACCATAAAAAATAATAAATGGAGGAACAAGATTTGCTTTATATCTTGATGGATATAAACTGAGACTATTTATGTGACGGTAGTTAAAAGTTTAAGGCCTTTTAATAAGTGTTCGGTCAGATGCCAAACAACAAGCTCTTATATATGAGAGCTGGATTTGCCACCCCAACCATTAGATTTCACACCCCCCATTTTCTGATTTTCAAGTTCCGAATTATTTCGAAACCTTAGATTCCGAAATTAATTACTGATTTGTAATGCAAAATACATGTAACCCCCCACTTTTGAGTGAAAAAATGCTTCGGAAACCTTATTTCCGAAATATTTCGGAAACTAAATTTCCGTAAGTGGGGTGACATTTCTAATGAGTGGGGTGCCAAATCTAATGATCCTTATATGTGCCTCAAAGCCTCAGTTTTCTTGCATTCCATAATTGTTTTTTGCACTCTCTGTTGTTTGTTCCCTTTATTGGCTTGATAAACTATACTGATATAGCTCTATGGAGGTGGCCAAGCTATTAGCATTTTTGGCACTTTTTGCCCTTTGTTTGCATTTCATCACCAAAATTCTCAAACTCAGAAACCATACAAACCTGCACCATCTTCCTCCTGGAACTTCAGGATGGCCTATAGTTGGAGAAACCTTTGAGTTCTTAAGAAAAAGTCTTGAGGGAAGCCCATCAAGGTTCATAAAGGAGAGAATGGACAAACATGACTCAAGGGTGTTCAAGACATCAATGCTTGGAGAACATATTGCTGTGTTTTGTGGGCCAGCTGGGCACAAGTTCTTGTTCAGCAATGAGAACAAGAATGTCCAAGTTTGGTGGCCAAGCTCAGTGAAGAAGCTCTTAAGGCAATCTCTGGTTAATAAGGTTGGTGATGAAGCCAAGATGACAAGAAAGTTGCTCTTGAGCTTTCTCAATGCAGAAACACTCAGAAATTTCTTGCCTAAAATGGACAGCATTGCTCAGCAACATATAAAGACTCACTGGGAGGGTAAGACATGTAGCAAGTCAATTCAAATGTGTGTTGGTTAAGAATTAAGTGTGTGTGTGTTTGATTCCAGGTTTAGGAGCCTTAGAATCAATTCTGTTTAACCGGGATGACTTTTAGACGATTATATAGATGTTTGAAAATCAACTATAGCATGTTGGGATAAGCTTTTATTTCCTCATAATTGATCTTGACTTTGAATTTCCAAACATGCAATTACAAAATTGGTTTTAGTCACAACTAATTCTACGGAGAAGCCAGCAATTTGGGTTAAATCCAAATTTTGGCAATTTCCTATTGATAAAATTGTCTTCAATGAAATTTGGGTTAATTCCAACACTTGCAACAACTTATTTGATTCAGCATTAGCAGATAGGTATACAAATTTCTTCCACTAGCTGTAAACTTATGCTTTTCAAATTTATCCTGAATTAAAAAAATTATCAAATGAATGACTTCTCTAATCATTAAATGTTGATGTTCCTGGTTCGAACATAATTGGCTCCCGTGCATGTGTTAGGCCAAAAAATGAAATGGAAAGTATGAAGAATGTCATAGTCAATAGATTAATACTTTTGTTACCTTACAATTTTGCAGGGAAGGTGGAGGTGCTTGTGTATCCCATAATACAGCTATACGCATTTGAATTGGCATGTTGCTTATTTTTAAGCACTGAAGACTCTAGCCAGGTATCAAATCTATCTTCACTATTTGATGAATTTCTGAAAGGGATCATTGGATTCTCCATTAACTTGCCTGGAACAAGGTTTCATCGTGCAATGAAAGCTGCGGGTGCAATAACCAAAGAGATCAAAATGATGGTTAAGAACAGGAGAGTGGATTTGGAAGAAAAGAAAGTGTCACCTACCCAAGACCTTTTATCACATTTGCTTGTTACATCTAAAACCAATGGAAGGTTTTTGTCTGAAATGGAGATTATTGATAACATACTACTGCTGCTTTTTGCTGGCCATGATACTTCTAGATCAGTGTTATCATCAGTCATGAAGTATCTTGGACAGTTACCTGAAGTTTATGAACATGTCTTGAAAGGTTTGAACTAAAATCCTTCAACATTTTTAGTTTTCTGCAGTATAAGATTGTAGTCCCATGCTTTTGCTGCTGATAACCTAAGCTTGATATAGATAATAATAATAATGATCAGTGGACACCCCCGCAGTGTGGCCATTGAGCAAACAACACAATAAATTATATTCCAATAACTAATTTCATTCTGGAAATTTTGGTATGTAGTTTGCTATATAATACTTCCAGAAACCAATTTCAGGAATGTTAAAAGATACATTCCGGAAATTTGTTTCTAAAACCTGATGTAAGATTTTGCATTTCAGGAACTAGTTTCCAGAGTGTGATTTTAAAATTAGTTTTCTGAAATTAGTTTTCGGAATGTAATTTTTTGGGGTGTCTTCTGGTATCTGCACTGCATAGGTGTCTGCGAATCATTACTCTAAGGATAAATATTGAAGTTGGTTTTTGTGACAGAACAACTTGAAATCAGTCAAGGGAAAGAGGAAGGGGAGTTGTTGCAATGGGAGGATGTTCAGAAAATGAAGTACACTTGGAATGTTGTGTCTGAAGTTATGAGGCTGTCACCACCTGTGAGTGGTGCTTACAGAGAAGCCTTAAAGGATTTCACCTATGCTGATTATGACATCCCTAAAGGGTGGAAGGTATGTTCCATCATTTTTCTAAAAGCTTTGTTAAAGTGTCATCAATCATCATGTCTTCTTCAGATTTCTTCACTCTGCATTCATTGGAATCACACCTTGGAAGTTGGGAGTATCTCTTGCTCATGATTTCTAATAGCCAAATGCTACCCTATCTGCAATTATTACTTCACACTCATGCATCAAATTTGTTATTTTAGATGTATCATTATGCTACTTCTAGTATGTTTTGATAACTTCTCTTTCCTCAAAATCGATTTTGAAACCAACATAGAAGTTTCTTCCCATAATTGATTCTGGCTATCAATTGTAGAAATATTTCATTAAATCAGTTGAAGTTTAAATTAACCTTATTTCAATTTTTATATATTTATATTTCTGTTCTAGTTTACCTGAATTACTTAAGCCTTCTTATGTTAAAATTAGACCAAAAGCTTCATTTTCTTTTGAATTTCAACAATGCTGATTCCTGGTGAAAAAAGATTCTTGAGACAATGCTTCTTCTGTCATCATATCTTCTAATGCATGTGTGGTCTTTTTGCAGTTGCATTGGAGCACTGGTTCATCACACAAGGATCCTACACTTTTCTCGAACCCTGAAACTTTTGATCCTTCAAGGTTTGAAGGAGAAGGGCCTACACCCTATTCATATGTTCCATTTGGAGGAGGACCTAGAATGTGTTTGGGGCAAGAGTTTGCTAGGCTAGAGATACTTGTGTTTATGCATAACATAGTCAAACGTTTCAAGTGGGATTTAGTGTTTCCTAATGAGAAGTTCAAATATGATCCCATGCTGGAACCAGAAAAAGGACTCCCAATTAAACTTAAGCCTTCACATTTCTAGCCTAATAGTATAATACCTTCTCCATACACATAATGCATTGATTAGAAGCTTTTAAATTTCAAAGTTGTAAAGACTCTCATCTTATTAGGTATTTGGTTTCTTATCATGTACTATATATGCATAGCTTTGTACTCTGATATTAATTAATGCAAAACACAAATTCAATATTCTTCTATAGCTTGCAAATAGAGAGATGGCTGATGAGTGATTGAAATTCAAGTCCAAAACCAAATAAGAAATCAGATAAGGTTCTGAAGTTTATGGGGCAAATGTGGAGACGGCGGCAACGGAGGAGAAGCTCCATAAACCACGCACCCTCCACCTGTCTCGCTGCCGCCGCCGGTGAAACCCTCTCTTTCCTTGGTGTAATTCTAATCCACTTTTTCAGTTCACTTGGAGAGACGTATACGCATCAAACTTGGATAATGTTTACTTCCTCAAGGTTGGAGATATACAATATTCAAATTAACTTAATGCTTGAGGTTCTAACATGTGTAACTTTTTTAAAAAAAATCAATTTATTCTTCGCATTAAATATTCTGGGGACTAATTCAATCTATGACAATGGACTATTTTAATGAAAAAATGTCATTGATGGGGTATGCTTTTAGTATAAATAAATTTTATTCTTTAAAGAACATGATCTTATGCCTCAGCCTCAATTTTCCTGCATCCCATAATTGTCTTCTGCACTCTCTGTTGTTCCCTTTATTGAATTGATATAGCTCTATGGAGGTGGTCAAGCTGTTAGTAGTTTTGGCACTCTTTGTCCTTTCTCTGCATTTCATCACCAAAATAGTCAAACTCAGAAAGAATCCAAAGCTGAACCTTCCTCCAGGAACCTCAGGATGGCCTATTGTTGGAGAAACCTTTGAGTTTCTCAGAAACAGTCCTGAGGGAACCCCGTCAAGGTTCGTAGAGGAGAGAATGAACAAATATGACTCAAGGGTGTTCAAGACATCATTGCTTGGATATCATATGGCTGTGTTTTGTGGACCAGCTGGGAACAAGTTCTTGTTCAGCAATGAGAACAAGAATGTCCAAGTGTGGTGGCCCAGCTCAGTGAGGAAGCTGATAAGGCAGTCTCTAGTTAATAAGGTTGGTGATGAAGCAAAGTTGACAAAGAGGTTGCTCTTAAGCTTTCTCAATGCAGATGCACTTAGAAATTTCTTGCCAAAAATGGATAGCATTGCTCAGCACCATATTAGGACGCACTGGGAGGGTAAGAAATTTAGCCAATCAATTCAAATCTGTTGGTTAAGAGTTAAGTGTTCTTTTCATTTGATTGAAACAAGTCTCTGATACTATCTTAGAATTTGGGTTAGGCTTAATTCACCCTTGAGCTAGCTTTTTGGGTAGAGTTAGGCCTAACCTGAATTCGAAGATATACCTTGTTGATTGAATTGATGAATCGATGGTTGATAGTGGTGTGATATAATTGTTGATTGAATTTTGTAGGGAAGATGCAAGTGCATGTCTATACCATAATACAGCTATACACGTTTGAATTGGCTTGTTGCTTATTTTTAAGCTTTGGAAACTCTAGCCAGGTAGCAAATCTTTCTTCACTGTTTGATGTATTTCTGAAAGGGATCTTTGCATTATCCATTAACTTTCCTGGAACAAGGTTTCATCGGGCAATGAAAGCTGCGGATGCAATAAAAAAAGAAATCAAAATGCTTCTTAAGAAAAAGAAAGTGGATTTGGAAGAAAATAGGATTTCGCCTACCAAGGACCTTTTATCACATTTGCTTGTTACATCTGATACCAATGGAAGGTTTTTGACCGAAACGGAGATTAGTGATAACATATTACTATTGCTTTTTGCTGGTCATGATACTTCTAGATCAGTGTTATCATCAGTCATGAAGTATCTCGGACAGTTACCTGAAGTTTATGAACGTGTGTTGAAAGGTTTGCTATAAAATCCCTGAACATTTAAAAAATCTGCTGTGTAAGATTGTTGTGTTGTAATTTTGCTGGCCAGTGGCAACCACTCTACTATATCTATATATTCTTACCCTGAACATGATATTTTGAAGTTTTTTTTTTTTGTGATAGAACAACTTGAAATTAGCCAAGGGAAAGAGGAAGCTGAATTGCTGCATTGGGAGGATGTTCAGAAAATGAAGTACACTTGGAATGTTGTATCTGAAGTTATGAGGCTGTCGCCACCCGTGAGAGGTGCTTATAGAGAAGCGATAAAGGATTTCACCTATGCTGATTATAACATCCCTAAAGGGTGGAAGGTATGTTTCAACATTCTTGTAAAAGCAATGTTCGAGTGTCATCAATCATCATGCTTTCTTCACTCTGTATTCATGGGAATCACAACTTGGAGCTTGGGAGTATATCTTGCTCATGATTGCAAATAGCCAAATGCTACCTGTGGGTGGTATTCTAGAGGTGGTATAGGAACAAATCACTCAAGAAAAGATAGAATATGATAGGCTTAGATGTACTGCATAGTTTTGTAGAAAATAGAGTAAGAGGAAGTGTTCATTAACTGAATTTTTCTCACTACATTTGAGCATCAGTCATACTCATGAATGTATATGATGATAAGTGATTGTTACAATCATCGAAGAGTCTTATCTACTCATTTTAATCATTCCACTAAGCACTAAATATCTCCAGTAATATTAATAACAATGGACAAATTTAACTCTCCACTAAGAACAATTACTCTGCAGTCTCCACTTACTATCAGCACATTGCTCAACACTACCTCATAAGTAATTTTACTTCACACTCATGCACGAAACATGTTTGATTTGGATCATGTCATCATATTTATATCTTCTTAAGCTTGTATGGTTTTTTTGGCAGTTGCAATGGAGCACTAATGCATCACACAAGGATCCAACACTTTTCTCGAATCCTGGAAATTTTGATCCTTCGAGATTTGAAGGAGAAGGGCCTACACCCTTTTCATATGTTCCATTTGGAGGAGGACCTAGAATGTGTTTGGGGCAAGAGTTTGCTAGGCTAGAGATACTTGTGTTTATGCATAACATAGTCAAAAGTTTCAAGTGGGATTTAGTGATTCCTGATGAGAAGTTCAAGTATGATCCCATGCTAGAACCAGAAAAAGGACTCCCAATTCAACTTCAACCTTCCCATTTCTAGCCTAATACATTGATTAAGAGCTTTATTTATAAATTTTCACATTATACTGAAACTAGATTGTTTAGAAAAAAAAGAAACTAGATGGTGATCCGCGCATAGCGTGGGTTAATATTAATATAATAATGTGAGTGCAAATAGTTGTATGAAATTTATTTATGCATTATGTTATTATCTTTTTATGGAATGCATGAAAATTTGAAATGATTTTAATGATGAATTATATGTGTAATTTTGTTTGTTACGAAAATGATTTGGTCTATTTATAATTTGCAAGCATTGACAAAAACATATTATGGTGGAATGTACTTTAGTGCTAAAGTTACTTTATAAATGTTATATTCACCTATCATCACTTTTCTACTGAACATCACCTTGCTCTCAAGGTGAAGGATTGTATCTGCTTCATATCAATGCTTTCTTGATGTGCCAACATATACAGAGATATTAGTGGTTGCAAGCAAATAGAGAGAGAGTGAGAGAGAGATGATTGATCGAAATTCAAGTCCAAAACCAAATAGGAAAATCAGATAAAGTCCTGAGGGAAGATTAGGACTTGAACAGCTTCACTGGTTTAGCAGGAAGGTATACTAGCAGCAATTATCAAAGTGTTTCTGTTATAGTGTGTGCTGCACATCCGCACTAGGTGTGGACTGTGAATAGAGATGTGAATAGAAAAGAGAAAAGTATGTCATATGACAAGGATGTCATAGGAAAATAAAAGAAATATAAGAAGATAAAGTTGATGGAAATCATATGGAAAAAAAATTGGTGTGAATATATAAAAGTTGAAAATATATTTATGTGTGGGGTGTGCGTATGTATGTATGTCTGTATGATCAATCAGTGTTATTTAAGGGTTAGTCACATAAATTAAAAAAAATAATTAATGTTTTTTTATGTGATGATGTCAGACACTACATTAAAATTGAAGCCTGCTTGTCCTTGGTGCTGTTGTAATCCCCATTTCCCCTTAATACTTGATTCCATTTGTCGTTTCACTTGGAGAGACATATACAACTTGTGTAATGTTTACTTGCTCAAGTTTCATCATTATTGATTTGATTGGAGATATCAGATATATAATATTGAGTAGTCCATTTTACTCCCATAAACATGTTAGCTGTGTAAACAATCAAATTAATAATTCAAAATGATTGAGATTCTTAGCTGTGTATTTTTTTAATCAAATTATACATTCTGGGGACTAGGTTAATTGATCATGATGGACTAATTTAATGAGCAAAATGTCATTCAGGGGATCTACTTTTACTATAAATTTCATTCTTCAAAGAACAAGATCTTATGGCTCAGTCTCAGTTTTCCTGCTTCCCACAATTGTCTTGCACTCTCTGTTGCTCCCTTTATTCACTTGATTAGCTTTATGGAGGTGTCAAAGCTGTTAGCAGTTTTGGCACTCTTTCTCCTTTCTCTCATCACCAAAATTTTCAAACTCAGAAAGCATCCAAACCTGCATCATCTTCCTCCTGGAACCACAGGATGGCCTATTGTTGGAGAAACATTTGAGTTTCGAAGAAGAAGTATTGAGGGCAGCATATCAAGGTTCATACAAGATAGAATGCTCAAATATGACTCAAGGGTGTTCAAGACTTCACTGATTGGAAACCTTATTGCTGTGTTTTGTGGGCCAGCTGGGAACAAGTTCTTGTTCAGCAATGAAAACAAGAATGTCCAAGTGTGGTGGCCAAGCTCAGTGAGGAAGCTGTTAAGGCAGTCTCTGGTTAATAAGGTTGGTGACGAAGCAAAGTTGACAAAGAAGTTGCTCTTGAGCTTTCTCAATGCAGAAGCACTCAGAAATTTCGTGCCAAAAATGGATACTGTTGCTCAGCAACATATAAAGACTCACTGGGAGGGTAAGAAATGTAGCCAATCAGTTCAAATTCAGTACAAGATGATTGTTAATTAATTCCATTCAAATGCCTGTTGGGTAGGAGTATTGAATTATGTTCCTTTCATTTGATTGAAACAAGTAGTTATTTTAAAGTTTTGCTACCAGACATTCACAATGAGTTCAATACAAGATTATAGTTACTTAATAATAACACCTTGTTGATTGAATTTATAAACAATAGTTGAGAAAAAGGTTGATAGTAGTGTGATATCATTGTATGCCTGGGATTCTATGGGGGTTGGGGCGATTGTAACTAGAGGGAACTTCCTGTTGGGGGATTAAGCATTATCTGATAGGTATACAAATTTCTTATACTAGCTATAAACTTTTGCTTTTCACATTTATCCTAAAATAAAGAAATTATCAAATATATGTTCTCTTTGATCAGAACTGGTCTTAAGAGGGCCACGGGCAACCTGTTTTACAATTTTGCTGATTATGAAACAGTGTTGGCTTTGGTAGTTTATTTTGATTTATAAGATTGGTGCATTAGAAATTAAAATTAACAAGAATGTCATAATCAATATTTAATACATTTGTTACCTTACAATTTTGAAGGGAAGGAGCAGGTGCTTGTGTATACCATAATACAGCGGTACACGTTTGATTTGGCTTGTAGCTTATTTTTAAGCATTGAAGACAGCCAGGTACCAAATCTTTATTCAACATTTGATGAGTTTCTGAAAGGGATCATTACATTCTCCATTAACTTACCTGGAACAAAGTTTCATCGGGCAATGAAAGCTGCAAACGCAATAACGAAAGAAATTAAACTGATTATTAAGAAAAGGAAAGTGGACTTGGAAGAAAAGAGGGTGTCACCTACCCAAGACCTTTTATCAAATTTGCTTGTTACATCAGATACCAATGGAAGGTTTTTGACTGAAATGGAGATTAGTGATAACATACTAATGTTGCTTTTTGCTGGTCATGATACTTCTAGATCAGTGTTATCATCAGTCATTAAGTATCTTGGACAGTTACCTGAAGTTTATGAACATGTGTTGAAAGGTCTGCAACAAAATTCTTGAACACTTTTTTTAGTTTTCTGCAGTTTTAAATTGTTGTAACGGCTGTTGCTCGCAACTTCTTTCAGTCCAACCACATATTCTTACTTAAAACTTCATAAAGATATAAGTTGAAGTTGTTTTTTTTACAGAACAACTTGAAATTAGCCAAGGGAAGGAGGAAGGTAAGTTGCTGCAATGGGAGGATGTTCAGAAAATGAAGTACACTTGGAATGTTGTATCTGAAGCGTTGAGACTGTTTCCACCAGTGAGAGGAGGTTACCGAGAAGCGATAGAGGATTTCACCTATGCTGATTATAACATCCCTAAAGGGTGGAAGGTATGTTTCATCATTCTTGTAAAAGCTTTGTTAAAGTGCCATCAATCATCATGCTTTCTTCATTCTGCATTCATTGGAATCTGATACAAACTGAGTCCAGCAATAGGAAATAATGCAAAATTAACAGAGATATGTAAGGAAAAACAGTATTTGTATTTTTGAGATAAGAAGAAATCAGTAGCAAGGAAACAATTTTGATTCCTGGTGAAAAAAGATTCTTGAGGCAATGCTTCTTTATAAATAAAAAACCAGTAAAACAAGAGCATGTGAGCTAAAAGAAGAGAAACATGTTTGATGTTGATCATGTCATCATATCTTCTATTTCTAATGCATGTATGGTCTCTTTGACAGTTGCTTTGGTACAGTGGTTCATCACATGAGGATCCAACACTTTTCCCGAATCCTGAAACTTTTGATCCTTCAAGGTTTGAAGGAGAAGGGCCTCCACCATTTTCATATGTTCCATTTGGAGGAGGACCTAGAATGTGTTTGGGGCAAGAGTTTGCTAGACTAGAGATACTTGTGTTCATGCATAACATAGTCAAACGTTTCGAGTGGGATTTAGTGTTTCCTGATGAGAAGTTCAAGTATGATCCCATGCTAGAACCAGAAAAAGGACTCCCAATTCGACTTCAACCTTCTCCATACACACAATGACAATGCATTGATTAGAAGCTTTATTTCTAAGTTCTCACTTTATATTAAACTGTTACATTAACTTATCAATATTTTATAGGCTTAATCCAGTTTTTGGTCCCCATCCTTTGTCATAAATATGGCTTTAGTCCCTCGCCGGAGCAAAGGTGGGGGTAGGTCCCCAGTTTTTGGTAAAATAGTTGGCTTTGGTCCTTCCGGCCGATTGGGTCAACGCCGGAGCTCCGGGAATCTCATGTGGCATTGCTACGTCATTTAATGAGTCCACGTGGATTTTTTTTCTTTTTCATTTAAAAAAAATTAAAACACAAATTATTAAATTAGTTAACAACATCATCAACTTTATTTTTTTTTTTGAGGTTAGCAGCCAACATTTCAAAAAAAAAAAAAGGTTAGCAGCCAAGAGAAATTAACATATTGCACAATGAGAACTAAAACAACAAAGACGAAACACGAGATCAAATAAAGTTCACATTGCAATTACTCAGAATACAAGGAAGCAAAACTTGCTTAAAAAATTCCCTTATAAATGTTGGTACCAAATTGCATTCTCTATATGAGATCCTAGATTATTTCTAAACAATCCACAATTAGCATTTCCCTGTATGCACAAACCCGATCTCAAGCACCCAAAATTCCCAGAATATCCTCATCCCTGAACAAAAGAAACTCTTTGTCATCGAGCTTGATTTGGGAGCCCCCGTACGCCGGCAAGAGCACCTGATCGCCGGGAGGCCGTTCCTGTTGTCGACGTCGTGGTGAATAAACCGCTTCGCCCGAAGTTTCTGTCAAGGAGCTGCTGGATCTCATGCCGGAGCTTCGCTTCGCCGCCAAATCTGAATCCAAATAAGAAAAACCCAGATCTGGTCAATTCCGGGCCATCCATCGTAGCCACGCGCGGAGTAGAGGCCGGCGGCGCAGGAGAGGTGGCTAGGGTTTCAGAGGAAAAAAGAAGAAGAAGAAGCAGAGAAACCTAGTAACAGAAGCAGAGAGAGAGCGTGAAAAAGAAAGAAAGAAAGGGAAGATGGGTTTGGGGGTCGTGGTGTGGTTGGTGTTGTGTGAAGAATCAGTGGCGAAGATGAGGTTGGGGTTGGGGATGGAGTGTCCATAAATTTCTGGGTTTGAGAGTGAAAAGAAGAAGATGAGTAAGGATGATGGTGATGATGATGAAGAAGAATCTGGGTGAGGATTTTAATTAATTAAAAAGGAGGTTAATTGGTGAGAGTTAATTAATGTTTAATTTTTGTGATTTGATTTAATTTTAATTTAATGAAAAAAGAAAAAAAAATCCAGCGAGGTTCACTAATTGACGTGGCAAGGGCCACGTCAGCTGGCGGAGCTCCGGCGTTGACCCAACCGGCCAGAAGGACTAAAGCCAACTATTTTGCCAAAAACTGGGGACCTGCCCCCACCTTTGCTCCGGCGAGGGACCAAAGCCATATTTATGACAAAAGATGGGGACCAAAAACTGGATTAAGCCTATTTTATATAGAGATATGAATATGAGAGAAATGTGATAAGAAAATATCTTTTATTTTTTTGGAAAAGGTAATACACCCTCCGGTCATATATATATATATATATAAGAAAAAAAAACATCTTAGGTTCATTCATTTAAAAAATGTATCTAACCATTAATAATGACTAGATACATTCATTAAATGAATGAACCTAAAATGTCTTTTTTGCTTATATATGTGACCGGAGGGTAACTGTCCAGTACAGAAAAATGCTATGGCTAAAGAGATCACAACTTTCTAAAACATCTCACATTTTGTATACCAAGACTAAGGTTGTGTTTGGATGAGGGATTGTAGAAATTCAAGGGATTTTAAATGCTAGGGAATTCAATTGAATTCCCTTGAATTTCAAATTTTATTGTTTGGATAAAATGGTGAAATTCCCTCAATTGTAAAATTATGTGTTTGGGTAATATAATTGAATTTCCTTCATTTAAATTATTTTAAATTAATATAATCGGCCGAAAAATCAGCCAGACTCTCAAAAATCGACACAAAACCCTAAAAAGTGGCCGAAAAACCGAAAGTCGGCCGAAAACCCAATAATCGGCCGAAAACCCTAAAAATCGGCCCGACTCTAAAAAATCAGCCGAAAACTCAAAAGTCGACACAAAATCCTAAAAAGCGGCCCAAAACCCTAAAATGGCCAGAAAACCCTAAAAATAGGCCGAGAATGTGAAAGTCGGCTCGAAATTCAAAAATCAGCCCATAAACCTAAAAATCGACACGACTCTCAAAAATCGGCCGAAAACTCAAAAGTCGACACAAAACCCTAAAAATTGGCTCGACACTCAAAAATTACCGAAAAACCTAAAACTAGACCTTTCGGGTTTTCGGCTGATTTTTAGGGTTTTGGGCCGATTTTAAGTTTTAAGCCGAATTTCGAGTTTTTGGCTGATTTTTGAGTTTTCACCTGATATTAGGGTTTTGGGTCGATTTTTTAGTTTGGGGCCGACTTTCACTTTTTCGACCAATTTTTAGGGTTATCAACCGACTTTTAAGGTTTTGTGTCGACTTTCGAGTTTTCGGCCGATTTTTGAGAGTTGGTCCCATTTTTAGGGTTTTGGGCCGACTTTCACGTTGTCGGCTGATTTTTAGGGTTTTGTGCCGACTTTCGAGTTTTCGGCCAATTTTTGAGAGTCGGGTCAATTTTTAGGGTTTTGGGCCGAATTTTAGGGTTTTGGGTTAATTTTTGAGTTTCGGGCCGACTTTCACATTTCGCCAGATTTTTAGGATTAACGGCCGATTTTTAGGGTTTAGTGCCGATTTTTGAGTTTTCGGCCGATTTTTTAGTGTCGGACTGATTTTTAGGGTTTTGTGCCGATTTTTGAGTTTTCGGCCGATTTTTGAGTTTTCAACCGATTTTAGGGTTTTGGGTCGATTTTTGAGTTTCGGACCGACTTTCACGTTTTCAGTCGATTCTTAGGGTTATCGGCTAATTTTTAGGGTTTTGTGCGGACTTTCGAGTTTTCGGCTGATTTTTGAGACTTTGGCCGATTTTTAGGGTTTTGGACCAACTTTCAGTTTTTCGCCGGATTTTTGGGTGTCGGGCCAATTTTAGGGTTTTGGGCCGATTTTTGAGTTTTTGTCCGACTCTCGAGTTTATGGCCGATTTTACGGTTTTAAGCCGAGATTAATTTTTTTGAATGAATTTAGATAGGGTTAAGGGAGAGATCAAGAATTTGAAATTCCTTCATATTTTGAGGTGATTTCAATTACCCTAAATCCTATTGAGTAAAATACTTCATTTAATTACTAGTAATTTGAGAATTATCCACATTAGATATCCAAACAGGGTATTTTAATTGAAGGGATTTGAAATATCCTCTAAAATTACATTCCCCTCAAATATTCCCTCATCCAAACACAACCTAAGGGATCACAACTTTCAATGGAAAATTTATTATCTCTAGCAATTATCACCCATGATGTAAACATTGAGTGTTGTCTCCTGACGTTTCACATTGACCACCTTGTAAGTGTCGGTGAAAGAATCATAACCAAACCCGAAATAATCAAAGTGAATCGCATGAGAGATTTTACTGGAAGCCATGACAAGATTCCAACCACCAGTTCTTCAGGGAGTAATGGGAGGAGTTCGAGTTCAAATATTGGTGGTGGTCGTTGTCGTCCCAGGAGATAGTAAATTAACCTTCTTAATGATTCAAACAAACTGGAATACTTGAGAATTTCTAACCCCATCGTCTATCAATCGGAGCCGGCGACGGCGAGATCTGGAGCGTGGTGGCTGAAGAGACCAAGAAAAGAAACAACCTGCGGCAGCAGTAAACCTATTTTTAAGTGTTTGTCACATAAATGAAAAAATAACTAATGTTTAATTTTCTAATAAATTATCTATCAAACGGTCAACAATATTGCTGGAGGGGCTGGAGGAAAAAGTTTGCACTTTTTTGACAGACAGAGAACAATAGACTTAAGAATACAATAATAAAAATTTCAATTAGTGAGTGTAGGCAAGTTGTGCCAATTTCATACCAGGCACATGAGCAAAAATGGAAAAAAAACAGAGAAGGAAATGGTGGAGGTTATAGTTCATGGAGGAAAGAGCGTAGGAATGCAAGGGAGAAGGAATTTTAGTTTTTGCATTTTATTTCTGCACCACTTGATGTATCTAATGGCTGTCTTTTGATGTCTGAAATTGTTTTAGCCATTTTATTGTAGTTAGTTTCTGAACCCTTGGATAGATCAGACGGACCACATTTCTGCAGCAGGAGCTGTATGCAAATATTTGCGGGAGATTCTAATTCCCTTATTGGTTCAAGTTTCATGATTGGAGATATATAATATTGATCAGTCCATTTTTACTTCAAATTATATATTACAAGTGAATGATTCAACCCATGATTAATGGATTAATTTAATCAACAACATGTCATACGATAGTTGATATACTTTTAGCATTGTTTTGACTAAAATGGAACGTGAAGGCTTTATCTGAAATTGAGAGTATTTATCTGATGGTAGTTGAAAGCCTTCCTTGCTGATTTATAGCTTCTCTTGTTCATTCAGATTCCAAACAACAAGTTCTTTGCAGTATTGGCACTCTTGTTGTTCAAACTATACTGATATAATAACTCTATGGAAGAGGTGGCGAAGCTGTTTGCGGTTTTGGCACTTTTGGTCCTTTCTCTTCATTTTATCACCAAATTTCTCAAACTCGGAAACCGTCCGAACCTGCATCGTCTTCCTCCGGGGACCTTGGGATGGCCTGTTGTTGGAGAAACCTTTGAGTTTCGGAGAAGAAGTCTTGAGGGCAGCCCGACAAGGTTCATACAAGAGAGGATGGACAAGTATGACTCAAGGGTGTTCAAGACATCATTGGTTGGAAGTCATTTTGCTGTGTTTTGTGGGCCAGCTGGGAACAAGTTCTTGTTTAGCAATGAGAACAAGAATACCCAAGTGTGGTGGCCCAGCACAGTGAAGAAGCTCTTAAGCCAGTCTCTTGTTAGCAAGATTGGCGATGAAGCAAAGTTGACGAGGAAGTTGCTCTTGGGCTTTCTCAATGCAGAAGCACTCAGAAATTTCTTGCCAAAAATGGACAGCATTGCTCAGCGCCATATAAAGACACACTGGGAGGGTAAGAAATTTAGCCAATCAATTCAAATTTAGTACAAGATGATAGTTAATTTATATTATTAAATTGTGTGTTGGGTAAGAATATTGAACTAAGATTTTCATTTCATTTGATTGAAGCAAGTGGTCATATGAGAATTTTGCTACTGACATTTACAATGAGACCAATTGAAGATGATAGTTCATCAATACCTTGTTGATTGAATTTATGAATCAATGGTTGAGCAAAAGTTTGATATCATTGTATGCAAGAGATTTTATGGGGGGGTTGGGAGGGTTGTAGCTAGAGGGAACTTCCTGTTGGGGGATTACCATTTCCCTTTCTTCAATCTTTGTGGTGAATACCGCATCTCTTCCAATCTTCTTGGAGAGAACCACAACCCTTTTTCTCACATGCTCCTCTAGTAATTGGATAAAAGCATCACAGAAATATACACTGAAATTTAACATGGTTCAGTGCAACATGCCTAGAGAAGAGTCAATTCTATAATAAAATCAAGGCTTAATTGCAACTTTAGTCCCTAACGTTTACCGAAACTACGATTTTAATCCCTCACCTAAATTAATTACAAGAATAGTCCCTCACATTCCCTCCCGGTTTGTAACGTTAGTCCTTCCGTCTAATTGTTAACGGAGAAGGCTTATGTGGCAACGCACATGCCTCTCATGTGACCAAGAAAATTGATTTAACTGCAATTTTGGACCCTGACTTATACACATTATGTAGTTTTGGTCCTTAAAGTTCAAAAATTGCATTCAAATTTATATAAAAATTAAACCCAAAAAAGAATTAAAAAATATGGATAACTAATCATAAATGGGTAGGTTCTATGATTTGAGTAGAAGGAGGACCGAACACTCCATACTACGAGAGTACTGAAATTTTTTCCCTCACTCTCATTGTCACGAACCTTATAGTTCCCTATTCTATAACTCTTTATAAGCAACCACGCTTACACAAATTTGTTTAATACTTTTGTTACCTTACGATTTTGAAGGGAAGGCGCAGGTGCTTGTCTATCCCATAATACAGCTATACACGTTTGAATTGGCTTGTTGCTTATTTTTAAGCATTGAAGACAGCCAGGTACCATATCTTTCTTCACTATTTGATGAACTTGTGAAAGGGGCCTTTACATTCTCCATTAACTTGCCTGGAACAAGGTTTCATCGGGCAATGAAAGCTGCAGATGCAATAAAGAAAGAAATTAAAATGATTCTTAAGAAAAGGAAAGTGAACTTGGAAGAAAAGGGGGTGTCACCTACCCAAGACCTTTTATCACATTTGCTTGGTACATCTGATACAAATGGAAGGTTTTTTCCCGAAATGGAGATTATTGATAACATATTACTACTACTTTTTGCTGGTCATGATACTACTAGATCAGTGTTATCATCAGTGATAAAGTATCTCGGACAGTTACCTCAAATTTATGAACTTGTATTGCAAGGTTTGCAATTAAATCCTTTAACATTTTTTAGTTTTATGTAGTTTTAGATTGTATATTTCTAATAGTAACATTCGGTTGTTGACAACTTCTCTCAGACCAACCATATGTACAAACTTTTAACTTGATAAAGATAGAAGTTTAAGTTGTTCTTTCGACAGAACAACTTGAAATTAGCCAAGGGAAGGAGGAAGGTGAGTTGCTGCAATGGGAGGATGTTCAGAAAATGAAGTACACTTGGAATGTTGTATCTGAAGTTATGAGGCTGTCGCCACCCGTGAGAGGTGCTTTCAGAGAAGCCTTAAAGGATTTCACCTATGCTGATTATAACATCCCTAAAGGGTGGAAGGTATGGTTCATCATTCTTGTAAGATCTTTGTTCAAGTGTCAGCAATCATCATGTTTTCTTACTCTGCATTCATTGGAATCACACCGTAGAACTTGGGAGCATCTCTTGCTCATGATTGCAAATAGGCAAATGCTACCCCATCTGTAAATTTGACTTCAAACTCATGCATCAAATTTGTATTTTTAGATGTATCATTATGCTACTCCCTTCACTAATAGTCTTCTTTTCTTACATTAACAAAAAAAAAACTCTTTAATTAAGCCACTAAATCAGTTGAAGTTTAATTTAATCTTACTTCAATTCTTATTTCTGTTTTTGATTTTTTTTAGATGAATTACATGAGGCTTCTTGTGTTAAATTAGAACAAAAAATTCATTTTTCTTGAGGTACAGCAATGCTGATTCCTACTGAAAAAGATTCTTGAGGCAATGCTTCTTTTTAAATAAATAAAAAAGTTAAACAAGTGCTTGTGAGCTAAAAGAAGAGAAACATGTTTGATGATCATGTCATCATATCTTCTAATACAGGTATTGTATTTTTGACAGTTGCTTTGGAACACTGGTTCATCATACAAGGATCCAAAACTTTTCTCGAATCCTGAAAAATTTGATCCTTCAAGGTTTGAAGGAGAAGGGCCTTCACCCTTTTCATACGTTCCATTTGGAGGAGGACCTAGAATGTGTTTGGGGCAAGAGTTTGCTAGGCTAAAGATACTTGTGTTTATGCATAATATAATCAAGCGTTACAAGTGGGATTTAGTGTTTCCGGATGAGAAGTTCAAGTATGATCCCTTGCTAGAACCAGAAAAAGGACTCCCAATCCGACTTCAACCTTCTCCATACACATAATACATTGATTAGAAGCTTTATTTCTAAGTTCTCACTTTATATTAATCTGTTTCATTTGCTTATCAATACTTTAATATTCAGCTTATCCTCATGTGAAGAATTGTATCTGCTTCACACACACGTCTATATATATATATATATATATATATATATATGTGTGTGTGCTTTCTTGATGCCAACATATACAGAGATCTTTGAGGGTGCAAGAAAATAGAGAGATGAGTGATTGAAATCCAAAACCAAATAAGAAGATCAGATAAAGTCCTGAGATCTTTCTGTTGTATTGTGTGTGCACAGTGTGGTGTGAATTTGATTGGTTGTAATTGTTATTCGTTAAATTTGTTTCGAGCCGTTTAGCAATGCTCTTTATCATATTAAACAACTTACAAGTCTATTATATTTCTCACCTTTTTTTTCTACTCTACTTTTTTTCTTCTCTTTTTCTTAACTCAACCAAACAAAACATTAGTTAGATGAATAAGACAGCATGTACCTACAGAGAGAGTCAAAGTTTGACTCCATGATTTCCAACGAGGGAGGGTCTAGCATCATCCACCAATGCCTGCATCAGAAAGTCCTTGGTGCTGTTCTAATCCCCATTTCCCCTTGAATTCTTGCTTCCATTCCATTCATTGGTTCAAGTTTCATCATTTTTTATTTGATTGGAGGTTATATAATATTGATCAGTCCATTTTTACTTCAAATTATATATTCTGGTGACTGATTCAACCCATGAAGATGGACTAATTTAATCAACAACATGTCATAGGATAGTGGATATACTTTTAGCATTGTTTTGATTCTTCAAAGACTCAAATGAAACTTTAAGGCTTTATAGTATTTATCTGATGATAGTTGAAAGGTTTCCTTGCTGATTTATAGCTTCTCCTGTTCGATCAGATTCCAAAGAACAAGCTCTTTTGCACTCTGTGTTGTTCAAACTATACTGATATAATAACTCTATGGAAGAGGTGGCAAAGCTGTTAGCAGTTTTGGCACTCTTTGTCCTTTCTCTGCATTTCATAACCAAATTTCTCAAACTCAGAAACCGTCCGAGCCTGCGTCATCTTCCTCCGGGAGCCTCAGGATGGCCTGTTGTTGGAGAAACCTTTGAGTTTCGGAAAAGGAGTCTCGAGGGCAGCCCAACAAGGTTCATACAAGAGAGGATGGACAAGTATGACTCGAGGGTGTTCAAGACATCATTGTTTGGAAGTCTTCTTGCTGTGTTGTGTGGACCAGCTGGGCACAAGTTCTTGTTTAGCAATGAGAACAAGAATGTCCAAGTTTGGTGGCCCGGGTCAGTGAGGAAGCTGATGAGCCAGTCTCTGGTTAGTAGGGTTGGTGATGAAGCAAAGATGACGCGGAAGTTGCTCTTGAGCTTTCTTAATGCAGAAACACTCAGAAACTTTGTGCCTAAAATGGACAGCATTGCTCAGCGCCATATAAAGACACACTGGGAGGGTAAGAAATATAGCCTAACAATTCAATTTCAGTTGCAAAAAGAAATGATAATTTATTAATTCAATTCAAATGTGTTTTGGGTAAGAATATTGAATTCAGATGTTCCATTCATTTGATTGAAACAAGTGGCCATAGGAGAATTTCGCTACTGGACATTTATGATGAGTTCAAGACAACATGATAGTTAATTTTTACCTTGTTGATTGAATTTATGAATCAATGGTTGAGCAAAAGGTTGATAGTAATGCGACATCATTAACAGACAGGTTTACAAATTTCATGCACTAGCTAGAAACTTTTTATTTTTACATTTATCATGAAATAAAGAAATTATCAAATATATGTCCTCTTTGATCAGAACTGGTCTTAAGAGGGCCACAGGCAACCTGTTTTACAAGTTTACTGATTATGAAATAGTGTTGACTTTATTAGTTTATTTTGATAAATGAGATTGGTTATGCATTAGAAATGAAAATTAACAAGAATGTCTTAATCAATAGTTTAATACTTTTGTTACCTTACAATTTTGAAGGGAAGGTGCAGGTGCTTGTCTATCCCATAATACAGCTATACACGTTTGAATTGGCTTGTTGCTTATTTTTAAGCATTGAAGACAGCCAGGTACCAAATCTTTCTTCACTGTTTGATGTATTTCTGAAAGGGATCATTGCATTCCCCATCAACTTGCCTGGAGCAAGGTTTCATCGGGCAATGAAAGCTGCGGATGCAATACGGAAAGAAATTAAAATGATTCTTAAGAAAAGGAAAGTGAACTTGGAAGAAAAGAGGGCGTCGCCTACCCAAGACCTTTTATCACATTTGCTTGTTACGTCTGATGCCAATGGAAGGTTTTTGTCGGACATGGAGATTATTGATAACATATTACTACTGCTTTTTGCTGGTCATGATACTTCTAGATCAGTGATATCATCAGTCATGAACTATCTCGGACAGTTACCTCAAGTTTATGAACTTGTGTTGAAAGGTTTTCAATGAAACATTTTTTACTTTATGTAGTTTTAGATTGTATATTTCTAATAGATATGTTCTGTTGCTGCTGACAATAACTCTTAGTCCAATCATATATTCTTACCTAAAACTTGATAAAGATAAAGTTGAAGTTGTTTGTTTGACAGAACAACTTGAAATTAGCCAAGGGAAGGAGGAAGGTGAGTTGTTGCGATGGGAGGATGTTCAGAAAATGAAGTATACTTGGAATGTTGTATCTGAAGTTATGAGGCTGTCGCCACCAGTCAGAGGCGCTTACAGAGAAGCGATAAAGGATTTCACCTATGCTGATTATAACATTCCTAAAGGCTGGAAGGTATGTTTCATCATTCTTGTTAAGGGTTTGTTAAAGTGTCATCAATCATCATGCTTTCTTCACTCTGCATTCATTGGAATCTCTCCTTGGAACTTGGGAGCATCTCTTGCTTATGATTGCAAATAGGCAAATGCTATCCAATCTGAAATTTTTACTTCAAACTCATGCATCAAATTTGTATTTTTAGTTGTGTCATTATGCTACTCCCTACTGTAACAGTCTTATTTTCTTACCTTAACAAAGAAACTTTAATTAAACCACTAAATCAGTTGAACTTTAATTTAATCTTACTTCAATTTTGATTTCTGTTTTTGTTTACATGAATTACTCGAGGCTTCTTATGTTAAGTTAGAACAAGAGCTTCATTTTTCTTTTGAGGTTTAACAATGCTGATTCCTGTTGAATAAGATTATTGAGGCAATGCTTCTTTATAAATAAATAAACAGTGAAACAAGTGCATGTGAGCTAAAAGAAGAGAAACATGTTTGATGATCATGGCATCATATCTTCTAATGCATGCATTTTTTTACAGTTGCTTTGGAACACTGGTTCATCACACAAAGATCCAACACTTTTCTCGAATCCTGAAAATTTTGATCCTTCGAGGTTTGAAGGAGAAGGGCCTGTACCCTTTTCATACGTTCCATTTGGAGGAGGACCTCGAATGTGTTTGGGGCAAGAGTTTGCTCGGTTAGAGATACTTGTGTTTATGCATAATATAGTCAAGCGTTTCAAGTGGAATTTAGTGCTTCATGATGAGAAGTTCAAGTATGATCCCTTGCTAGAACCAGAAAAAGGACTCCCGATTCAACTTCAACCTTCACCTCTCTTGCCAAATACCTTCTCCAGACACATAATACATTGATTATTAGCTTCATTTGTAAGTTTTTACCTTATATTAAAATGTTACATTTGCCTATCAATAGTTTTCCCCTGATCATTCACCCTGTCTTCAAGTTGATGGATAGTATGTGCTTCATATCTATGCTTTCTTGATACCAAAATTTACAGAGAGCTTTGTGGTTGCAACTTGCAAGCAACCAAAGAGATAAGTGCTTCGAGTCTTATGTGTAAAAAAAGTCTCTACTGAGAGAGCTAACACACCATAATGTGAATGTTTCCTACTCGAAAATGATTACCTTATGTGGAGCATGTGTTAGAGAAAAATATCTTACATTTTGAACTTGTGAATCTTATTTTCTCTACAGCAGGGTACTGCTCCCCTTAAAACCTTCCATCATTGTATCTGAAATGGTAACTTACTGCTTGCACTACCAGAACCTTGGACTCTCTAGGATCATGTGAGTGGACTAAAGCAACAATATTTAACAAAGTATTAGCTGAAACAGCTATTGGGATGTGATGAGGGATTTTTATTGTTGTTGGAAATGGACAATTATATTGATCAAAAGTTTCTTATATAATACATAATACAGGATCCCACTGAAGGGGCAAAAAATGAGAGACCTGCTGTCAACTGTAAAGTTATACATGGGGAAATAAAATGTCATGGTATCATATAGCTCAACCAACTCCTTAGTCAGCCAAACTGAACGCTTGTGTCCACACAAAGGTGTCATTGTTTCTTATTAAAGCCAAAAAGAGATTTGATGGCATTGATGGCATTCTCATTGATAAATGATTCGTCGAATCTTTTTATAAGGGGATCAAAATCCTCTGATGCCCTTAGGTTGGCCAGGTCTGGATCACTTCTGATTCTCTGTTAAAACAACAATAGTGTTAGGTGGCTTACAAATAAGATAATAGAACTTGCTATAGGTTGATGATTACCTTGAAGTCTTCAAAACCAGAATTCAGAGCTTCTTCAAGTGAAGAAAGTGCAGCTTTAATCTGTTCAAGAGAAATTTGTACTCTATTAGTATATTAATTAGATAAATACATGAAACAACTGGATCCATTGTTGAAAAGAAAATGGATTAACAAAGAAGTGTATTATCCTTTATCCACTCTTATAACAAATTTTAGTCCTTGTTCTTCTGAGTGGATTAACATTGGTGCGGGCTCTCCTTTTCATATGGCCACGTTTCTTCTTCGTTATGTTACACACTTTTTTAAATTTTCATATAAATTAGTTATTCAATCGGGAAAAAAGAAAGATCTAGCTCCTCTAAAGTGAAGGGTGCATTTTAGACAATAGTGCAAGGATAACAATAAATTACAAAATCAACAGTTGAGATTGTAATAGAATACATGAGTTGTATGAGAAACTTTGAAGTTAATCCAATGCCAACTGTTTATTTTCTAATTATGATTCTGCAGTTTATCCTCTAAAGTGCAAACTTTAAAGGAGTTAAAACATCATTAAAACAATCATCTATCAACTAAATCAATTTTCAAAAATTTCTAAAGCTAAAAGTTTTAAATGGAATGGTCAATGGTAGATGGTATTTTCATGCATCACCTAGCTTATAACATTTTTGGATCAGCTTCTCTTTTCTCATAATCAATTCCGACACCCAGGAGCTATTCACAAACCTTCTTCCTATAATTGATTTTGGCTTTAGAATCAATTGTAGAAGGATTACCTTGGACCTTCAAAAATTCAAAGCCTGACTTAGTAGGTATAAAACTAGAAAAAAAATTGATAAGGGATCCTGTTCCACGACATATGTGGGTGATTAACTTGGACTTTCAACAATTCAAAGCCTGACTTGTTAAACTTCTAAATTTGGCTCACTGGCTATACATACCAAGGACTGATAAATTTCTAAATTATTGGACCAAGTTTGTTACTCATAAACATAGAGGGATAAAATCTATTGAGCAAGTATAATACAGTGACTAAATTCACTCAACAAGTACAATCCAAAACAAATGTATCAATTAGCGAAAAGCAGCAGCATGTAATTTATTATTTGAACAAACATATACCTGGTTCAGCTTAGAGTAACAACAAGCAACATTGTAACTTGCAACTGCTGCTTCGTCAGGTTCTGGCTTCGACCCCAAAACAGATTCAAATTTCTCTAGCGCTTCCTCGTATTTGGCATTCCTTTAGCATTTAAACCAGAGTGCACAGTAAGAATATCAGAGAGATATGATTATTTCTCTTAGCCCTAGTGTAGATATAATGAAATTGATGCTTGGAACTTGAAGTTTGTTTTTCTTCTTTAAATAACTGTTTGGCCATAGGCATGCAGGGATCCAATCAAGTAATCGATTGACTGAGAAATAGAGAAGAAAGCTTTCAGGATTCAAAACTAAATTTCCCAAAATACTAGCTAGTGAAGGGCAATAACAATATATTATATATCAATTGAAGACAGTTATTATCAGATACAAAATACAGTTTACAATTTTTATATAAACATATTGTTCCTGCCATGTCTCTTGTCAAATAAGAAACAAGTGACCTACTCTTAAATCTATATTTTATTATGCCATGGAGTTATAAAGGAAAAAGTTTTTAAATCTAGCATAACCTTGAAGATTTTTATAGCTATGTATGTATGTTGCTGAAAGGACGCGTGAAGTAATGATTCAAGACAAGAAGTTCACTTTATCCCTTTAGAAGAATACACTTCCATATGAAATGTTAAGGACAAGACTAATGAAGGAAAGAAAGGAAACTGCATAAACCAAAGAGATTCGGAAAGAAATCAAGCATAGAGGTTCAGAAAGAAAACGGTTCCAGGTTACCAAATCTTACCTATATAGCACTAATCCTTCTTTCAAATCATTTTCTCTCTGCTCTTTCTGTTCCTTTCTCCTCATGTAGTTTGTCATCTGAAATTTTCACAAGTTTGAGGAATGAATGGCAGTGGTTGTAGCCCACATGGAAATACCGCAGTGAAATCTTTTGACAGAAGAGAAAAACTCTTGTACAAAAAGGTTTGAAAACTTAAGAATTACAATTACAATTGTGCAGTTTTATGAAACTTACTTGAATTTCCCTCACTCTGTTACTGATTACACCAGAGTTTCTTTCAGCTCTGATAATCTCCTTTTCAGTTAACGCACCACCAGTTTCTATCTTTCCTGTCAAAAAGATAGAGCATGGCTCAGGGATAAGCGAGCAAAGTTCACAAGAGAATGCACTAGCACTTGAGGGGGCACATAGTGAAAGTTATGCATGCATAACAAACTAACCATATCTCTTCTGCATTCTCATGAGTAACGGGCCAATTCTTTGGCGAATTGTGTACATTGTCCTTCCATATTCCGCAGCTGGCCAAATCTCGGTCCCAAAAACTGCACTGCAGATAGCGAATATTTTGGTCATATCTCAACTACTCAAACATAAAATATAAAATCGTACTTCTCAAAAGAATTTCTAAGTTCTTATATACAAAAGGACAACCAATCAAAGTTTTAAATTGTGGGGGTCGCAGTTGACATTGTGGACAAATGCATGTCACGATGCAATCATAGAGACCTCCAAAACCATGATGACGTGGCCAGCCATAATCACGGTTGTGAGCCGTGATTTTGAACCTAGCAACCCATATAATACACATGGGATAGTTTCATGATCACCTGAATGGTATGATATGCCTAAATTATTTTGAAGTATTAAAGTCATATTCAAGGAGGTGATTCTTCACTAGTTTTAATAACATGTTTGGATCAGCTTCGCTTTCACCAGAATCAATTTCGGAACCTAGAAACTACACCTACTCCCCAAAGTTTTTCCCCATAATTGATTCTGAAGCCAGAATCAATTATAAAAGGATTTTCCAAACTTGCACCTGATGCAATATCAAAATCCATATAACCATGAGCCAACCTTTACTAAATAAGGACTCCAACTTGGACATGTATAATGATATGCTAGCACTAATATCAAAGTTATAACACACCCACAAACCTTCAATCTAATTCTCTCAAGAAAAAAAAAACTTGCATAAAGAGCAAGGAAAAAACAGCATATATACCTGGTGGCAAGTACTTTATCCCCAACAGTGAAAACTCCAGCCTTATCAGCTGCTCCTCCTGGTGCAATAGCATCAATATAAGTCCCACCATCCCTACCCTTCACAAACCTGAGTCCATAAGGCTGATCCAGCTCCACCTCATACTCTTCATATGGCTCCTCTTCTCCTTCACCCTTGTCACTCCCCTGTTTTGGTGCTTCTGACCCCACCTCAGGTGAAGCTTTAACCGCAAAAAGGAACGGCCTATGCAAATGGGTGTTGGAGAAACAGTAAGAAAAACCACTTTTGGAAGAAAACAACTTGGTGGTGGGAATGAACAGAGCTTGGTTTTGCTTAGAGTGGATATGGGTGGTTCTTGGCAATGTGAGTGCAGAGTAAAGAGAAGAGTGACCACTAGTGGTGGTGGATAATGACATGGTTATGTATGCTCAGAACTTTGTTGTCTCTGTTTTGAGCTCTCTGTGAATTCTTGAGCTGTGGGAAGAAGAGTGAAGTGTTGTTGTTGCATAGTTTGAAGGTTGAGTTTGAGCCACAAAGAGAAAGATGAGAGGTTCTGAATGAAGATTGCTGAAGTGGTTCTCAAGGCACATCCATTCAATTCACTGGTATGATGCCACGTGTACTATTCCAATTATTATTTTTAGGGAAAGGGAAAATAAAAGAGGATTAATAACTAGAATATTCCTAGGTCATATAAGGTTCTTTTATAGAATACTACTATATAACTATAAATAAAATTAAAAAAATGATTAAAATCAATCTAGTTAGCAAAATAAATGAAAATATAAAATTTCACCATTTGAAGTTTTCAAAAATGTATACAACTAACTTAACTAAATTGAAATAATTTCAGCCTTTGTTTGCTAATATTTTACTATGTTAATTGAATAAATTTATAAATCGAAAACAATTATTTAATTGAATATTTATTTATGTGTCAAGATCTTACAAAGATGAGTTTAATTTCTATGCACCGATGGTGTAAAGTTTTTTTACACCGTCAATCAATCAGATTTCAAGGATGTGAGAAAATCTGTTTTTAATTTAATTTTATTAATTGACGTGGTATATCCTTGAAATCTGAGTTGGTTGACGGTGTAAAAAAACTTTACACCGTCGATGCATCATCTTTTTTTTCTCTACAAGAGATTTGTGACCCTTTTTTTAATCAATGAAATAAAAGAAACGAACTACACTATCCCAACACAGCAACAACGCCAATTCGAAGTAAGAAACAAATTCAACTCAATTGGAGGTAGACACCATAAATTTGTCTCATGAATTTTGTAATATGCTCTTTATTGTTTTATTCTAAAACAAGTAAAATAAGGATACTTCGAAAACAATTTTGGCTAAAAATAAACAGGGAGAGAGAGATGAAGTACTCTTTTTTAATATTGGAATGGCATTAGATTTGAACAAAACAAAAGGATGCTTAAGAACATATCTTGTATTGCCTCTATTTTGCTTGTTTTTTCATCTTAATTTGACATTAGTTCATACAGCAGTCCATGTTGAAGAAAGCAAAGAAAGGGATAGCTAGAATAGAAAGAAATTGCCTGTTATGTCATGTTAACAAACACAAGAAGTTAAGGCAAAACCTCTCCCTATGAACATGATGAGAATGAAAACACCGTCTTTGAGTCATTTTTCATCTTTCTTTTTCAATTCAGCTTCTGGAACCTCACCGACTATGGTCAATGTTTTCTCAATAGAAACCTCACTGTATGTTGTCAAAGGCTCCAATGAATCCACAATGTCTCTCATGAGAGGCCTTGCTTTTGGATTTTTGTTCAAGCAATGATATGCAAGCATTGCAGCTTTGTGAAATCCTTTTTCTGGATAATGACCTTCTAACCTTGGATCTATAATGTTTTGTACTTTTTTCTTTTCCTTCAGCAATGGAAGTGCCCATTCTGTGAGGTTCTGTTCTCTGGCAGGTCTTAGCTTGTCTAGTGATTTTCTTCCCGTGAGAAGCTCAAGGAGAACAACACCAAAACTGTAAACATCGCTTCTAGGGGTAAGATGACCTGCAAAATAGATAACTATAATGCCAATTCATGTCGAAAATAATTGGTAGCATATTGCACAGACTTGAGAAAGGAAAAGAACACACAAAAATAAATGTAATATGTGATAGATATAATAAGAAGTGAGATATAAAAACAAAAATATAGTATGTACATTGTTCGGGCGGCTAAGTAACAATTCATATATGTATATGACATCATAATTGCTATAATGTGTCTTTTAGTGGTCTCTATCTCTAGTCAAATTGAAATCTCATCTTAACATTTTTTGTAGAGTGTCTTCATGTAACACAAATTAAGCTCTTGATCGAGTGTTGCTTATTGACATGTTATCAGGGGCATATCTAAGAGACCGATAGGGGTCACAACCCCAAAAATTTTAATTTCTTTGCCGACTATATGTACTTTTATATAGAATTTTTTTTATTCTTAGTCTGACCCAAAATAAAACTAGCGTTTTTATATTTTTATTCCGCTCCCATCGAATAAATCATGGATATGCCCTAGGCGGTAATGAATTTGCATCATGGTTGTTCAACATATTAAGGGCAATGGAGAGGCGTGTTAGACTAATAATATGAAATAGTCAATGTGTCTTGAAGATTCTGAGATAGTTGGGTCACATTTGAATATTTTTGTATAGATGAGTGTTGAATTCCAGCTTCTGAAGTTACTCTACCTGTCATAATGTATTCAGGTGCAGCATAGCCATATGTTCCCATTATTCGAGTAGAAACATGGGATTTGTCTCCAACTGGTCCATCTTTAGCGAGGCCAAAGTCAGAAAGTTTTGCATTATAGTCCTGTTTTTGAAACATGTAAAAAAACAAAGACGGTTAGTTAAAAGCAAGCTTATTTTGGAAAGTTTGTAGTAGAGTTGGGTAAGCGGGTCGAAGTCCGCGGGCCGGCCCGCGAGACCGCGGACTAGTGCGGGCTATAGACCGGAAAATAGAGGACCGTTAAAATGCGGGCCTACGCGGGGTGGGTCAATGCGGGGCGGGCCTACTAGGGCAAAAAGGGGGTGAGGGAGGTCAAAGCCCGCGGATCGGCCCGCGAAACCGCGGACTAGTGCGGACTATAGCCCGAAAAATAGAGGACCGCTAAAATGTGGGCCTACGCGGGGCGAGCCAACGCGGGGCGGGCTTGTGCGGGGCGGTCCACCCGCGTACCCAGCTCTAGTTTGTAGCCTTTGGTGTTCAGGATTAAAACTAACATTTATGCTATTTGATGCTATATAAAAATAACATGTATTACTGACCTGGTCTAGTAAGATATTTGATGTCTTAAAATCACGGTAGATGACAGGTTTTTCTGCTTCATGAAGAAATGCAAGTCCCTTTGCAGCGCCAAATGCAATCTTCATTCTTATGGACCATGGCAAGGGAAGCAAAATTTCTGCAATATTTAAGTAAACACACATTAGAATAGATCATGGAACAACAAAAAGTAAACAGGCAAATTGACCAAGGAACACATGATTTTTTATACATAATGGGCCAACGTGAACAACTCGATCAGTGGGCTGAGCAACAAAAATGAAGAGAAACCATTTTGACCCATTTGACCAAGCTCAAGTCCTTGGAGCAGTCACTCAAAAAAAAAGGTTAATGGAGTAGTATCATATCATATCATTTAGACAAATGTTGAGTTTAGTTAATGCTTGATTGTTTTAAAATCGGGTAGAGTAAAATGAAATTAATTAGGTAGATGAATAAAGTGGATCTCGTCTTGAGAGACTCCATGTTGAGTTTAGTTAAAGTAATTGAGCTCATTTTGAGTTTGAAATAATTTTGTAAACACTCTTAAATTACCACATTATTTATCATCATTTTTCCCATTACTCTCATAATTTTCTTTATATTTTTATTTAAGTAATTAAGATTGGCAAACAAGTCTAATCTAGGCTATCGGGTCAACTCGTCAATCCACTAAAATGAGACAGGATTCCTTACCCTTCAGCTTATTCTGACTCACCTTGCATAATCAAATTTTAAAGAGGTTGAACTCTAAAAGGGACGAATTTAACCGTCGGTCTAACCATTGCAGATTTTTTTTTCTATTAAACACCAAAAATAAAAGAGTTTTTATTGATTCACATCTCAGTTTTTTCTTCATTTTAATTTCACTAACTTTCTCAAATTGTGAAGGAATTCTGATCCAGTATCTTTTACATTGATATCATATATGATTAGTAAAGGTTGTAGATTTATTTTGTCATATTTTATAGGAAAATAATTTCTTCACACTCTAATTTTACTCACACTTAAATAGAGATAAGAATATAAGATAGAAGATATATGATATCTAATAGGATATAAAAAGAAAAAGAAAATTGATGAATTGATGAATTGAAAAAGAGTTAGTGTAAATGTATCATATAACCAGCTTGTTCCTTTTAGTTTCCGTCACACATGTTTATATCCTCATCAAACCCATCCAAATCACATTTCTTAATGAAGTATCAAAGACCAGGGTTGAATGGCTTCACCTACTTTTCTAACTTTGGCATTATTCTAGAAAGTAGAAACTTTAAAAATGGAATAAAGTCACTTTATATGTCCAAGGGTCAACATTGTTGTAGACAACCTAGACAAGGCAATAAGGTGAGATGCATCTAAAAAATCAAGTGGCATCCTTCTAGACATTGTTTAAATTCCTTGCTAGCCATGGTTAGATGCATTATTGATGGCATCTTAATAAACATGTCCCAGTAATGTCCAAGCTTGTAATATCAATAAGAGTGTGCAGAATTTCAATATTCATAAAAGGTGACATAATATACTTACTTGAGAACAAATTGTGCTCCACACTTCCCCGGGCCATGTACTCATATATTAGCACCCTATGCTCATCTTCACAGCAATATCCAATTAATTTCACTAGATTTGGATGTGAAAGCTGCCCCAAAAATATGACTTCTGCCTAGAAAGCAATGGAAATCTCAATAAATCTTACAAAACTTCTATAACCAATGTATCATTTTTTAGTTACATCATCATGAATTGTCAGTAACATGATTTCATAAACAATAATGATTAGTAAACACCTTGAGACACCCCAAATTAATACAATGAAAATGAATTTGGATTTCCTACAATCTAAGTTTCCTAAATTTGATGCGGTCAGAGCTTCACACTGATTAGATCAAATGATCAAACAACCTATATGTAACAAAACTCGTTGTATATTTGATGTCAAATTTTTAATTCTGGTCAGATAATTTTAATAGCTTTGTCTGCAATGCAATGAATTTAGGAAAATTCAACAGCAAAAAGTTGAGTCCGAAATAGATTTCAACAATATAAATTGTAGATATATACCAGCCATTCTCTGTGGCCTTGATGACTGTTGTCACCATCATGAACCTTAACAGCAACAGCAACAGAAGGAAGCCCCTGTCTTAACACCTCAGAAATAAAACCTTTATAAACACTTCCAAATCCTCCTCCTCCCAACACACGATCTGGCCTAAAATTTCCAGTGATCAGCTTTAGCTCATCATAAGTGAATGCAATCAATGGATTTGCTGCTGAATCGCGGCGAAGGTCTTCTACTTCTTCAGGGTTGGATGGTAACTTACTATCATCATGCCTTTGTTTGATTACCTGGTTTTGTTCTTTTGATGCATCAATAAGAGAAATGACTTTTAGATCAGTTTTCCTGATTTACCTGGTTTTGTAAATCAGTTTTCAAATCACTAAAAAAATTACATTAAAATATTAGTTTTAGAAATGTAATTTTTTGAAGTTTCTGCTAGATGTGCATTGTGACTGTGCACAAATCATTATTGACATATAAATAAAAAAATTAACACTGGCATGAGGACTGAAAATAAATGTTCCAATGTGATCATGTCTACACGACTCCTATTCATATCTTCCACAGAAGACAAAATAGGCATATAAGAAAAAGTTATCTTTCAAAAGCATGGATATGGGAATATATTATAATAGTGAAGCAACCTATAATATTTTAAAAACCCACCAATAGTTTTCATTATTTCATAGAAAATAGTAAAGATAAAACCCAACCAATAGAGTTAGAGGTTTCTAAAAACTACAAGCTAGCCAACCTACTTGGAAGCATGCATAAGGAAAAGGTGATCAGGGGTCATATTAACAGATTCTACATTGGAGCCACTTTAGAAAAGTTAAAAAGAATTGAAGAAGACAATATGTGACTCTTATATGCTGATTCCCGTTTTCTTGTTCACTTTTTCTTCTAATGATTTGCATGATATTAGCTTGCCTAAAGGAAAAGTTTTGAAGCTATAGCACTACATAAAAAAATTCTACTGAGACTTAGTTGATTCGTAGATTAGCTTATTTATTCTTATAATCAATTGAGGCATAACTACTCACAAAAACTTCTCATTCTCCTGATAATTGATTTTCGTTTTTAAAATTAACTATAGAAAGATTTCCAAACATTGCCTTAATAACTAGAGAGAAAACTTCAATTAAAACACAAAAAAGCACAAAGGATGATTAACACAAAAGCAAGTAGGGAAATAGGAAATTTGGAATGCTAAAAAAATATGAAAGCCTCATATTGAAACAAAAAAGTAGAGCAAAAACAAAAGAAAGAAAGAGATCAAAAAACCATTTCTAGAGAGACAACCAGAAGGAGAGAAACATGGTATCTGATCTGGTCAGAGCCTTTACAAAGACACACACCAAAAAAACACTGACCATTCCAGGAACTGATAAATAATGATTACCCAAACAAAGGAAAATTATTCAAAATAGAGAAAGGAATTTTTTTGGTAAATGGGAAACCAACCTGACTTTACATTGGATGAGACTCTATAATCTGATGATTCCAACCTACACCAGCAATTTCCCATTATGCCAAATCCAAACACAGCTTTGCAGTTTGCACCAGCTCCTTTACCAACACCCCATCACACAAAAAATCAGAACTTTTTTTCTATTTTTCTCTCACCCTTCAAGAAAAGATGGTTTAGATTTTAGACCAAGGGAGAGACAAACACATAATTACTAAAGCAAAAAAATCTAAAACATTGGCATCTAGTTGTTGGTATTGTGAAGGGGATTCATTTTAGTGTGTGAATGGGGAAATGGAAAGCAAGAAGAAAGGAAAGAGTGGGAGAGAATTCAGTGATGGCAATGATGGGTTGAGAAGGTGAGTGTTGATGATGTGGGTGATAACTCTTAGTTGGCTTGGCTATGGGGGAAGATGGAAGGGCCCACATTCAAAATGTGCACTTTGGTGATGTTAGTGCGCATAGAAGGTGCATGTTTTGATTTTGATAATGGACACACACCAATCTTTTTCCTTCCATCACTCTCCATTCCAACGCATATATACATGATCACCCTTTCTTTTATACTGATCACTCATGTGCTTATTCCCTTTTCTCATCTAGACACTCAAACCAGTTAGACACATCAAAATTACGCACATTCCATTTTCTCACAATCTCTTTTTTTTATCATATTACATATCACATTATTATTTTCTTTTTCTCACGATCGACATATGTGGGAGTGTCTGCGTAGTTTGAATGTACACGAATTATTTTGCTTCTCTTCTCTTTGTCCTGGTTCACACTTCTCACCAATCCTTGTTCTCTTACCTTGGAAACTTGCAACCACCGCACCTAACCAGAGTTGCTTTCTTTTCTTTTTCTCTTAACCTTTATGCTTCTTCCATATAAGAATCCTTGTCTTTTGTCTTTTGTCCTAAACCAATCAAAACTGCTATAGCCTATAAAGTGAGTTATTTGGCTAGAAAAAATATCTCAAAGTTTAGCAACAAAATTCGTGTCATAACTTTCATGCAGTGCAAAAACAAAACAATAAAATTAAAATTAAAAAAAAAACTAACTATTGTCCACTAAATAGCTCTCACAACACTAGGATGAGCTAAAGCTAAAAAGTCCACTAAGACTGTGGCTCTCAGTAATTGAACTTTTGAGTTAGAAGTTTAAATAGTTATTTTTAACCATTACAACAGACATTTAATAAGTATTTTGCATTTACTATGTTAAAATTACCTTGTTTAAAACTTTTTTTTAATATATATTGTACTTGTGCCGGTCGGCCAAAAAGGTTATCGAACGCAATATCATTCAAAGCACTCCAAATAATCCATGTCTGAGTGGACTTCATGTGGATCAGCTGTGATGATCAGAAGTGAGTTTCATCTTATCCAATTCACATCTGAACAAACTCAAGTCAGCAAACACCACAACAAGATTGCTTATATTATGAGCAACCATTATCTCATAAAGACTTATACAAATATACTTCATTACGACATAACACCTAAGGTACGAACTTTACCACACATATAAATATAGGTTTGATCGTTGATTAATTTACAAAAGGATACTAACTTGAGTGTCAGAAATGACACAACCTGAACAACTTATGTTTGAAAGCACTACCCCGACAACATTTAGGAGAGCTTAAAGTTTCAACTCAAATCTCTGAGGAGATTCGTTCCTTAAATCTTCCATCCAGTTTGTTGGAGATGATTGAATTGCCGTTCGCTAAGAAAATTGATCCAATATAATGGAGCATGGGGAAAATTTCTTTCTTGGCATGTATGTTTGTTCATGGGATGGGAGCTTCAAACGTGATGGCTTGTAGAATTTTCCCGATTTCAGTAGAACAGTACCCTGGATTAGGGGTGTTCGCGGATTGGATTGGATCGGTTTTGAGGAGAAAAATCATCCGATCCGATCTCATCGGTTTAATGATTTTGTCATCCAATGGATTTTTTACTAAATTCAAATCCGAACCAATCCGATCCAATCTATAGCGGTTTGGTTTGGATTGGATTATTCGGTTTTTGTTTCACTTTTTTATACTTTGAAATTGTATTGTATAAATTTTAAAAATATATAATATATGATAAATACAACGATACATAATTTATAACATTAATATAACATTCATAAACTATAACATAGTAACATATTTTTAAATTATGATTATAATTGTTTACTTTGATGCATGTATATAGTTCAAATAATTACTTGAAATTTTTTTATTAAAACGTAATTTTATAAATAAGCATGTGTGATATAATCAATAAATATGTACTATGTAAGTGTAAATGGAATGATATATGTATTACTAAAAGTATACATATTTGTGAATGTTCGGTTTTGGATTGGATTGGTTCGGTTTTGGAAATCAAATCCGAAATCCGATCCGATCCAATAAATAATTTCGGTTTTTTCAATTTTCAGTCGTTCGGTTTTCGGTTTGATTGGATTTCGGTTTTTTTGGATCGGTTTGTCGGTTTTGTTTGGATTGGTTCGGTTATGAACACCCCTACCCTGATACACATTTAACAAAAGATTGGCATATATTCATGTGTAGTTTCTCTCACTACCGACATAAAATGATACATATTACATTTCCTTAAAAGCCATCATGTGTCATTAAACACAAATAGAAGTGGTAAAACTATAATTTTACGCTAAAGCAGTACAATTGCTTAGGAAAGTAGTAGTAGTTATCTTACTATTGTCTCATCCTCTGTCTTTTTGTTAACTAGTCGGCAGGTCATATTCAAATCAGAATGGAAAAAATACAACCTTTAAATTCGGTCAAGATTGGACATAGATTCTCCAATACTTTTTCTGTTTTCTCATGTTAAATTACTAAATTTGATTAAATACATGTTAGAATATCGTAAAATTCACAATTTGATCAATTAAAATCACAATAAACATAAATAATTCTTCATAACTTATAGAGTTACTTAATGTGATTATAATTTTATTATAATTTTTCACGGTGTATCAAAACGTGTACTTGAACTACTTGTTACACCAAATACCAACCTCTAAAGTAGAATTTTTTGGAAGTTGGGAAGAGTAGTCTTGTGTCCCACCTCCTTAGCTTCTTGAATCTTGACCATTTGCATTCCAAAGTTATACTATTGAAAAAGTACTCAACAAGAACAAATATTTTCATTTTATGGTAAAAGGGTGGGTCCTCTTTGTTTCCACTGTGTGGACTTAGATTGTCAATTTTGTATATTTAATGTTAGATTAAGTGTTAAACAATTTTCCCCATATTATTCCACTGTGTGGACTTAGATTGTCAATTTTGTATATTTAATGTTAGATTAAGTGTTAAACAATTTTCCCCATATTTCAATTTTATCACGCCACTCAAATGTTGTCATGTGTCACATTTTGACACTCCCATGCACTAGAAGTAAAGTTCCTGAAAAGGAAAAGGCTTATGGTAGCTAGCTAGCTGCTAGCAACAATAGGCCAACCTCCTCTGTGATATATCTTATAATTAAGTCAACAAACCAAAGGACACTAGAATAAAAATCAACATTAGAAGCTTTTTCCTACGAGGTGAAAATCGATTAACATGTATGAAATAATGTTAGTGATGTTTTATTATGGATAAGTCCAATAAGAAATCGTTACCAATAAGTTCTAGCACATATCGATAGATATTTGTGTTTTTAGTTTAAGAATCAATCATGAGCGATGTGTATGAAAAATGATTTGTTGAAAAAACATACCTACTTAATTAACGCTATATCAAAACTTCAGGGGATTAATCTATCATAAGTACTATTGGTTGTTATTGGTTGTGGAGATAATTTAGGGAGGAAAAAATTGAGAAATTGTTAATCCTAATGGTTCCTCTTCCATCCAATCATGTATTGGAGTTTCTAGGTTAGGGCCGGCCCAATATAGATATAAGACTCAAGAGAATTTTACAATAAGGTCTTCTTGTTAGTGGACAAAAAAAAATGTCTTCTTGAAAATTTGTTGGAATTTTATGTTTAGTTTATCTTTTAAACTTTTGGGGTATGAAATACTAATTAAATTATTCTAAGAGGTTCCTGATATATATGGGTGTCAAGATTTTAGTGAGTTTTCAGTTTGTACAATAATGAATAATAATGGAAGATAAACATTTTAATTAGAAATAGTACTTATACCAAGAGTATGCTAATTTTTTCGGAAGAAAATATTTACTTTTAATAATAATCATAGAATAATTTATACTTTAACTGTAATTATTTGATACTCCTTTTGTTAGGAAGAAAATATACTAACGATTAATAAAAAAAGTAGGTTCCTATTACTATATATTTATGTCCATTTGTAATAGCTATATTAATATAATTTATATAATTAATTATTTTTTTGAAACATTTATATAATTATGACACTTATGAAATATTGGGCCTAAAGCAATGGGTTTTAGTGGTTTACCCTAGGTCCAATCATATATGGGGCAACTTCTCTCATAATCAATTATTTTTTTCAATCTGAAAACGGATGATATTAAAAAATAAAAATAAAACGTTTTGATGTGAACAATAATAATCGCGTTTCTTTAACTCAGTGCATAAAGAGTGGCGTTAAGTAATTAAAACTAATAAAGAATCATTAATTTTCTAAGCTTGTTTCATTGGACACGTAACCATGAAGTCATTAATAATGTAATGTTTAAGATTAATTTGTAGCTATAAATATGATTTCCATAATCACTTCCACTAACACCATTTCGAGTAGCCAAACACCAGATTTCATCTTTAAGAATTTCATGGCGGCATTCAACAGATTTTTTTTAATGGTTATCTTTGCTGCTCTGTTAGTCAAAAAGGGGCTTTCATATGAAGCACCTGGGCCATCCGATGAGTATTCAACTTGGCCGTTAACAACCTATGATGAACAAGTGAATGCTTGTGTAGCTGAACTGCATCATAAGTGCCTCAATCAGATCTTCTTTGCAACATTTTATGATAAAGGAACAGTTAGTGAACAGTGTTGTTTTAACCTTGTGCATGGCATGCGTAAACCTTGTCATGTTTTGTGGACAAATTATGTCCTGAGAGCACCCCAATTCAAGCATAAAGAACTCGAAATTAGGAAGAGGGCTATACATATTTGGCTTGAGTGTGTCCACCAGTAATTCCAAATTGATAAAGCAGGAGTTTTAAGAATTTGTATCATTTAGATAACTGTTGGCATCAATGCTAACCGATCGAAGTTAGCATTTACTTTGAGATAAAAAGTAAAATGAAAGTATTTTTATAAATTGTGATAAAAATATTTTCCCTTTTACTCGATTGATATTTAAACACACTTTTATTACTCTTCATTCTTTTCATAATGTAATAGTTCTCATTTAGACGAATAATGATATTATTGGTCTGGATATCAAGGGTTTATTTGCTAGTTGATCGATCTAATCAATTTTGGTGATTCACGTGTTTGGATTTTAAGCTGCTGCTAAACCCAATGAATTTTTCAAAAATGACTAAAAGTGGCAATCTCATATGTACATTGATAAATATGTTTATTAAAATCCACCTTAGTATCCTAGTAAGCATCTACGTCAACTATCACGTGGCACTGAGCTAGTGTGTAGTTGCTGATTGAGATGAAAGTCAACCGCCTAAACGATATTTTACTAACAATAGAGACTAAGGGCTCGTTTTGTATGATGTATAGTTTAAGATCTGATAGTATTAAGTCTGATAAAATAAATCTAATAAAAATTTAATACGATACAATAATTTGTAATACATTGCATGATTTATCATATCATCTAAATCGATACAATCATATGTTTGGTGATTGATAGTAGTGGTGGTAGAGATTGCGGTGGTGGTGGAGGGTGGTAGTTGTGATGGTAGTGGTGGCGGTAGCGAGGTGGTGGGGGGTGGAGGTAGGGTTGTGGTGGTAGTTGCGATGGTTGTGGTGGAGGGTGGTGGAGGTAGGGTTGTGGTGGTAGTTGCGATGGTTGTGGTAGTTACGATGGTGGTGGCGACAACCACAGTGGTGGTGGCAACGACGATGGAGGGTGCAGTCATGGCGGTGGCGTTAGAGTGGTGGTGGTAGTGGCAATGGTTGTAGTGGAGTGTTGTTGAGTCGATTGTGAGGGGTGATGGAGTTGTTTATGGTAGTAGCGGTGGTGGTGACAATGTTGTGTGGTGGTGGTGCTAGAAATGGTGGCGGTAGTAACGAAGGGCAGTCGTGGTGGTGGTAATGGGGATGGCGATGGTGGAGTTGGTTGTGATGGTGGTGGCGATGACAAAGGGTGATAGTGGTAGCGGTGATGGTTGTGACGATGGTGCAACAAGCCGGTAGAAGCGATAAGTCAATAACAGTGGCAGTAACGGCGATGGAGGCAGTGTTGTGGTGGTTGTGGCAGTGAATTAAATAAATTCAAGTAGCCTATGTATCACACCCTTATATCACCACCACCATCCATATGATGAATTTAATAATTAATCATTTTAATGTATAAGAGTGTATTGATGGATAAATATATATAATACAGTGTCTGCACCAAACAATGAATAATCTCATAATGTATTGTCTAAGCTCATACTATCATGATTAAAGTTACGTATCAAACAAGTCTTAAAATAAAAAATAAGGGTCTGTTTGGTATACAGTGTAGTAAGGTTTGATAGTGTGAGACCTGATAGTATTAAGCTGACAATATTAGGTCTAACAGTATTAGGACTGATAAAGTTTTAATATTATACAACGTTTGGTTGTACATTGTACAACTTATCATTTCGTTTACATTAACATGAGTATATGTTTCCTGAAATGTCGAATATTGATAAATATTATAAAAATGAGGATGGTGGTAGTGAAATATGATGTTGGCAGCCGAGGTGGCTGTGACAATGGTGGTGGTAGTGGTGGAGGGTGGTTGTGGAAATGACAGTGGTAGAGGTGAAGGGTGGTGGTGGTGATGGTGAAGGGTTATGGTGGTGGCGATGATGCAGGGTTGTGGCAGCGGCGATGTATTAAATATTTTCATGCAGCTTATACTGTACACTCTTATCATACCTTATCGATCATCCATATGGTGAATTAAATAATCTATCATTTTAATGTATAAAAAGGGATTGGTGTATAAGCTTATGCAATACAATGTTAGCACCAAACAATATATGACCCCATAATGTATTGTATAACCTTGTACTATCATACATAATATAGTGTGATAAACGAGCCATATACTTTTAAGACATAAAATGGGAAAAAATATATTAGGGCCAAAATCTATAATGAGATATTTTGGTGGAATTTAAACATTAAAACCTATTTTGTATAAGGTTAAATTAAAATAATAATTAAATATAAGTTTAATTTTTTTGAATTTGTAGATGTTTGAAATTGCACAATTGATACCAACGGGTGGTTGGTTCAAGTGAGACATGCTTGATTTCCCTTAAACAAGATCTCGAGTTCGAGTCTTGCGGATGAAAAAAAATCCTCGTTGGGAGAGTTAGTCCCACCATAATGTGAATATTCCAGGTTTTAGGGGTGTAATCAGACCGGAATGGTTTGTATTTAGGGAGTTTAAATGTCCGAACTAATCAACCATGTTCAGTTTGGGTTGGTTCGGATTTACTGATTTTTGCTTCTAAGTCTGAACCAAACCAATCCAATCCCAAATGGATTGGTTCGGATCGGATAGTCGGATTTGAAATAAAAAAACATTATTTAGAAATTTGCACGAAAATTATTATAAAAACGTGAAATGTTATAAAAAAAACATAGAAAAATCCAACAATTTCAAAGAACAAAACATTCGATAATGACATAATCCATATAATACAAATAAAACCAACATTTATAATAAAAATATAAATAGACCAATGTAATAGGCCGAAGTGTTTGGACTAAATGTAAAAAACAATTCTCAATTCATTGGGTTGGTTCGGATTGATCGATTTTTCAATTTTCAAATCTGATACCCGAACTGATGGTAATCGAATGCAGTAAAAAAAGAAAACCCGAACCGATCATCTGATCTAACCCATTATAATGTGTTTGGTTCGGATCGGTTTGATTGAATTCGCTGATCAAACCGTACCCGCTTACACCCCTACTTGGCTTGAACAAAATTGCATGTTAAGGAAGACATCTGTCTTACACCAAAAAAAAAATTGCACAATTGACAAATAATCAATTCCATGATGGTTTGGAAATATATTATTATTTTTAATGTTAATAATAAAAATATTAAGTATTAATTAAAGAAATTAAGATAAATAACAATGTACTATAATTGTACATTAGCTGTCAAAAAAATTATGTATTAAAAAAAGCAAGTTATCATTTATATTATTGATTGGTATTGATATTGATATATTCTTGATTTTTTTAGTTAATACTTAAATTTTATTTGATATAAAACTAAGTAAAAAAATTATAAATAATTATTAATTAGTTTTTTTACAAATTTAAATTGTAATAAAATGTTACATTTTTTTTTTTGTATTTTTATGTTGAAAAATCAAAATCAAAGATGATGATATGAGGTGGAACACATGACAGAAGGGTCCCCGAAGGAAAAAACGCTAGAAGGGTTACCACAAGTCCAGCTGGACGAGGACATCCGTGTCATTTTCTAATTAGGGTTTCTAACTTTTACTCAAAACTCGCATCTCCAAGATTCAGAATGGGCAACACTAACCTCCCCACCAACCAAACCCAACACGCAACACAACCCAATAAAAAACCCCCTTCAAAATTATTTCCAAAAAATCAACCCAGTAAAAACACACCACGTGTACAGATCCACCAATGAGAAAGCAGCAATGAGATCACAACGTGACCCGCGGGTGACCTAAAGAGAGTAGTAGAAGAGAGCGTGGTGGTGCTATTTGAATCACAGCTTTTGGAGAATCAAAACCCTCTCTCCCCAAAAACCCAAACCCTTGGCGGCTGCGTGTGCGAGCGAGACCCTCTCTTTGTTTCGTGTTCTCTCTCTATCTCTCTCCTCTCTCTCTCTCTCTCTCATCGCGCTCTCTTTAGGGTTTCTCAACTCTTGATTTGGGGCTAAAACCTAAAACCCTTGGGTTTTGTTTGCTTGATTCCGATTCAGATTCGGTTGAAGGACGAGATCTTGTGATTTGATTTCGACATGGCTACCGTTGCTAGTCCTGCTGATCGTATCCTTCTTCGCTGTTTGATTTTACCTGCTTTCTTCTTTGTTTATTGATTCTGATTCATCTGTTGTCGGCCACCGCCGATTGGATCGGGTGGATTTGTCTGTTTCTCATGATCTGTTATCGTTTAGGGTTTCTTTTGATTTCAAATCATTGATTTATTGATGGGTTCTCTGTTTTCTTGTGTTATGATTGTTGTTCTGCTTGAATTTTTATTGGGATTGATTTTCGAGGTTGAATTCTTGTTCTAATTGAGTCGTTTCGGGTTGTTGTGGATTTGAGATTGGGGGTTTTCTGGGTTTTTTGTGTGTTTTGCAAGATTAGGGTTTTCGGTATTTGAAAATTTTGATTTTTCGACTGTGTTGCTGTTATCTTCCTTAATTCTTATGGTTTACACAGAAGCATCAGATTTGCTGCAGAAGTTATCGTTGGAAACTCAGGCCAAGCCCTTGGAAATTCCGGAGCCAACCAAGAAGGTAATTTTTTTTGATTATTTGTTGCTGCTTTTGTGGGAAATTCTTGATTGAATTCTTTTGTGATATCGTTGTAGCATTTGGAATACTGCTGAATTGACTGCTGAGAATGGAGTGATATCTATTTATATTTGTAGCTTGTTGTGTGATTTTTCTGTGAATGATATTGAGAGTTTTTGAAATTCTGTGTAGGTCTCTGGGAATCAATATGGAACGGTTGATTCGGGTAATGCTGCTAATGGTCAGATCCCATCATATGAACGGTCTGTAACACCTGTGTTGCAGGATTTTATTGATCCCACCATGTGTTACGTGCCAAATGGTTATGCATCCACTGCTTATTATTATGGTGGTGAGTCTATGGGTGCTTATTATTATGGTGGTGAGTTTATGGGTGAAAACTGAAAGAAATGACTAATAGTGATTGTTTGGATGTCTTGGTTTAATTTTGTTAGATGGGTATTTGCAACTTTATGCAAGCTGAATTGTTTTGTTTCTTGCAGGTTATGATGGGACTGGTAATGAGTGGGATGATTACTCTAGATATGTGAATCAGGAAGGACTTGACATGACTTCTGTGAGTATTTTTCCCTCATTTTTTCCATTTTGTCCCTTTTGATATTTAAACCCTTAGCTAAATTTGTTTCACTCACCTAACATTTTGACAGGGAGTTTATGGTGATAATGGGTCTCTTTTGTATCACCATGGATATGGGTATGCACCCTACGGTCCTTATTCACCAGCAGGGTCCCCAGTTCCAACCATGGGGAATGATGGTCAGTTGTATGGGCCTCAACACTACCAGTATCCTCCCTATTTCCAGCCACTGACTCCAACCAGTGCGCCATTCACACCAACTTCAGTCCTTCCTCAAGGCGAGATTTCAACCTCTGTAGCTGCTGATCAAAAGCCTCTTCCTGTGGATGCAGCTAATGGAAACTCCAATACTGTCCCTAGTGGTGGTAGTCCAAAAGGTAATAATGATGCAGCTCATGTCAATCATCTGATATATCAGTATTCATCTTATACTCCCAGTGCTTCATACCAAAGTATTACTGTGCCAGGTCGCGGCCCTGCTTCTGGTTATCAGGATCCAAGATTTGGTTTTGATGGAGCTCGTTCACCTAACCCATGGCTAGATGCCCCACTATTTTCAGACGGGCAGCTTAGACCTGTGAGTAGCACAACCAACACCTCTTCAATATCAGGTGGCAACAATACTGCTTCAAGGAACCAGTCTTACCGCCCAAATTCTCAATTTATGGTAAGCAGTGTTTTGTTTAGTACATGTGATTCTGTTATATATCATGGCTTGAGCGCAGGAGGGTTTATTGCTTGTTCTACCAATTGTATATCTTTCTTTTTGTAGCAAACTGTCTAGTCGTATATCTGGATTGGTTTTATAAATATTTATTCATAATTTGTGATCTTTGTTATTTGTGTTTCTCTGCTAGGGCTTGCATCATCCGAGACCAATGCCTGCCATGGGTGCAACACATGGCTTCATTAACCGGATGTATCCGAACAAATTATATGGTCAGTATGGAAACACTGTCAGGTCTGGAATGGGTTATGGAACACAGTATGATTCTCGCTCAAATGGACGGGCATGGCTAGCTGTTGACAACAAATACAAAACCAGGGGAAGAAGTGGTGGTTACTTTGGCTATGGCAATGAGAATGCTGATGGTTTGAATGAGCTGAACAGGGGACCTAGGGCCAAGGGTGGTAAGAACCAAAAGGGTTTTGCACCAACTATTCTGGCAGTCAAAGGGCAAAATTTGCCTGCAAATCTGACCACAGAAGAGGAGAAAGACAAGACCAGTAATATTCCAGACCGTGAACAATATAACAAGGCTGATTTCTCTGAAGAATACACTGATGCCAAATTTTTTGTCATCAAGTCTTATAGCGAGGATGATATCCATAAAAGCATCAAGTATAACGTTTGGGCAAGCACACAAAATGGTAACAAAAAGCTTGATGCTGCATATCAGGAGGCCCAGCAGAAACCTGGTGGCTGCCCTGTCTTCCTGTTCTTCTCGGTGAGTATCGGTGTGCTATGGTCGAACAGTGTCCATTGTTGATCTGTTCTTTTGTCTCATTTGTTAAATTCATGTGCAGGTTAATACCAGTGGACAATTTGTTGGGCTTGCTGAGATGACTGGTCCAGTTGATTTTAACAAGAGTCTGGAGTATTGGCAGCAGGACAAGTGGAATGGTTGTTTCCCTCTGAAGTGGCACATTGTGAAGGATGTTCCCAACAATTTGTTGAGGCACATTACCTTGGACAACAATGAGAACAAACCTGTCACCAACAGTAGGGATACACAAGAGGTAAATAAGTTCTGCTCTTGTATTTTTGTGTCTACTTGTAATCTTGTGCTTTCATTTGATCAACAAAGTTTATGTTTGCAGATAATGCTGGAGCCAGGTCTGAAATTGGTCAAAATTTTCAAGGAATATAGCAGCAAGACATGCATTCTGGATGATTTTGGATTCTATGAGGCTCGTCAGAAGACAATCTTGGAGAAGAAAGCAAAGCAACAATTCCCAAAGCAGGCAAGACATCTTTTGATTCATTCTATAGTTTTGAAGATCATTTCAAAATTGATCTGTGCTTACCGTTTGTTGTCATCTTAATTTATTGATGCAGGTTTGGGAAGGGAAACCTACTGAGGAGAAGATAGAGGTCAACGGGGAGGTTAATGCTCCAAAATCTGAAGTTACCTCGGAATTGCTGAAGGAGTCTACCCTGTCTGAGAAGGATAGTGAGGATCCCAAACTCTTGGACAATGGAACTGTGGCAAAACCTGGAGATGCCCCAAAGGGTGCTAAACCAGTTGTATCTGAGAGTAAGATTGTAGTCAATGGTGTTGCTAATGGTTGCTAAGATCTGCTGTGTTTAAGATGGCGGTCCACCAATCCGTAGCAATATGATACTTAGCAACCTGGATCTGCCTGACTGGATCTGTCTTGCCTTCTCTTGCAGTCTGAGGATATAATTGATAGACCCTGTGAAGATAAAGAACTGTATATTGAGATTGGCTCGGTGGAGTTAGTTCATAGAATGCGCACCAACCCCATTTCGTTGGGTTTTGTTTACAGTGGTAGCTCCTAACAGTTTTTCTTACTCCTAGGGTTTTTGGGTTTTTAGGTTTTCTGCTTAAGATGCTTATATTCTTATCTTTTGGTTTTTTGTTCTGGATTTCTTTTTTTTTTATCCTACCTTTTTTCTTTACCTTGGTTGGTCGTTTCCTGCCTTGTAAATTCAGATCTACCTTGTTGCAGAGCAGCTTTTGTTACTTTCAACAGGGTTAGATGCAAGGTAGGAGATATTGAAATATAGTTGCCTTTTAAGTTTTTGGTTTTGTCCAATTTAGCATGTTTGTTAATTTACTATCTGATGGTTGCCTCGCTCGCGATAGAGAAAGAAATCTTTGTGGACAATCATTGTTGTAATAGGGTACTTTCTGGCTATGAAGGTCATTAGTTCAGTAATCTTGCTCTTAATGTACTTTTCACAATCAACTTGCTTAGAACTTTTGGTTCTCTTGCTATTATTTTTTCAAAGCCTAGATAGCGGGTGGTAGAGTTAGCTAGAGTTATATTTCCCGTAGCCCCGGCACAAGTCTAAAGAAGGAAGTTTATCTTCTCCCGTTAAACCATTTTTTTTTTCCTGAAATCTGATGCCTTTGCAGGCATTTATAAGATGTAAGACATAACAAAATTTAAACAAACTTAGTGCCAGTGATTGACTTTGTGTTTCTCTAGATCTGTTGTCATTTTATTATATATTACTTGCTGGAGGATCAATGTTGTTTAACTCATCACTAATACAATGGTTGATGATGATAGCTTATAGATTGCTCTTGAGCTTCTCTCTTCCATGGTCCCTTTTGCGATGAATAGCCTTCCTTCCTTATCCACCCCTTAACTAATTTGACTAAAAGAAATAGTGCCTCATCATAACCATGCACCAAAGTGGGATGTGATGGCCCGATGCTAGAAGGAATGAGTTGAGCAGCAAGCCAAGTTGTCATTTTCTTCCACCCAGAATGGGTATTATAGCGTTGCTTAGGCAGAGCTTTAGGCAATTCTTATCCGATATCAACAGTAGCTTCCAATACTTAATAGTCAGATCTGATTAATCTTGCGTATAAGATTTTAAAATGAAGGTTTCCCACCTCTCCACCCCTGCTTCAGCTTAGTCTTGACAATCAAGACTCAAGCTTCAACTTCAACTAATGTAGGGATTACATGGATCATTTGGTAAAGCATGATGCAGATTCTTTGATGATCTTCTCTTTTAAGTTCAATTTGGTTTGGTCTTTGACCCCTTTTTATGTCATAAACTGAAGTACCATGTTTAAGAATTTCTCCCCTTGAATACTAAAGTACCATGTTAAAGTACCCTTGCCGTTCTGGGTCAATAGATGATCTCACGCCACTCATTCACCCGCATGTCTAGATTTCTACTTCAAATATGCTTGAACATGTTTATTACCATAAGAAAAGCAAGAAGAAAGAAAAACACTGTCATACAACATCCTGTTTCTAATTTGTGTTCGGATAACAGCATTGCTTACTTAGGAACTTCAAGATCTGGTCTCCTATCAACCACTTCGTTCATTGAATCTTCAGGAAATGCGTCTGGAAATATTGTCAAAACTTTTGACTTCATATTTCTGCAATTTTTTTGAAAAAGGATAAAATATAAACCATGCTTTATTATTTGGTTTCATAATGTAAAATAGGTGAGAAAAGAAGCCACCGAAAAAAAAAGGGAACAAGGGGTTGCAACTAGCAAGCACACACAGGAAGTTCTTTTATATAACCTCTTAAAATCATTTTTCTCTCACTGTTTCCTCCTCTTATCATCTGTTATGTTCATCAAATATTACACACTTCACAACCAAAATAGGTGTAAAGGCTAAATCTAGACTTATAGCACAGACATAAACACTTCTAGATTATAGGAAGTCCTAAGTTCATTGGAAAAATATAAATTAGTTCAAGAATCCAAGGACTCCTCATAATATTCATTTCCATATTTATCATCACTTCCATCTCTTGCTTCTTCCATCAGGAAGTCACAACGAGCCTTTTGCAGTTTGCAGTTTGCTGCTCATTACATCAGCCTCTCTGTCCCCTTGTTACTATCCTAATCCCAATCCTTCACTGTCATCACTAAATACAACATCAAGTCCAGGTTCAACACACATCATTGGTGTTCCTCCACTCTCTACATCTTCCCAAATTTTACTTCCATGCGGCTACTACGCCACAAGGACGGACCCAAGCGTCCTAGAAATGGGGTGGTTGCTCCCCGAAGAGAATTTTTTTCCTTAATAGCATAGTATATTGATACTATATTTGCCCCTATAAATTTTTCTACTACCTCTTCTAATTTAACATTTTTAGTTTTGCTTAATGTGTTAAAATTTCGCCTCCCTCATCCAATTTTTTTTCTGGTTCCGTCCCTACTAAGCCACTAGTCTCAAATTCACAAAACTATATATAATGTTTTAGCATCCTAACTACATTATCCCTGATATCTAGTATTGAGTAAACTCAACCCTTGATCATGTACACACTATAAAAAATGCATATGAATACCAATAGCAACAACAACAACAATCATCATCATCATCATCAATATGAATTCATCTTCATCTTCATCTTCATCATGAAATAGTAAAAACAACAATACCTAAGTTTGAGAAAGATATAATCAAGATCAGACTTCATAGACTTCAATACACGAGTGTTTGTGGCTATGTCTCCAGAAATCTCAGCAAAGCAATTTTGAGAGAACTCATTGAAATGCGATAACACAGCATTACTGTCCTGCAACCTTCCCAATCTGCAACATCAATCAGAAGTTCAGAATAGAATGTATCCGATCAAGAGAGAGAGCGAGATGAGAGAGAAGCGAGCGTGCGTGCGTACATCGTGTGCTGCAAATGGTTGAGGGATTGAAGATCGTCGGAATTGATGAGGGTTTTGAACTCACGCGAAACCTCCTCCGAGCCCAACCTCATCGATTCCGATTCCGATTCCGATTCCGATTGTTTCTGCGACATCGTCTTCCTCCGACTCCAACTGCAACTGCAATTGCAACTGATTAATCAATTCATCTATGGATTTTCCCCTTCCGCGAAACGCACAGTTTCGATTCGCGCGAGTGATACAATACAACATAAAACTGGGCCAGCCCAATATGATATGCTCTTGGCCTGATCTAAAAAGCCTCGTGGTTAAAAAGCCCAATAAGTAAGGTAAACTTCTAATTTTTTCCCCGATGTTTACCAAGGTATCCTCACATCGGATAGTCGTGAGACAAATCTATCACCCCACAGCAGCGCACTAAGCGGTAGAAAACTAGACAATGAGTTTTTTTTTTTCCATTCACAGGAGTTCAGAGTCGAATCTCCAACTACTTACTTAAGGGACGAAGTGTTGAACTACTACTGTCTTTTAAAGCCATTTTAGGTAACTTTCAAAATAATCAAGTATGGTTAACGTTGTGGTTTAACATTTTGTCTATTAAGTAAGTGGTTGAGGGTTTAATTATGAACTTTTACAAATAAATAAAAAATTCATTTATTAGTCTTCTATTGTTTAGTGCGCTGACAGTGAAACGATGAATTGGTCTCACAAAATGCTTTAAAAACTTGGTTAACAAAAATTAAAAATAAAAATAAAAATAGTATTGTGTCTTCTGGAATTATCATCATGCATGATGAATTTTTTTTTGATGCATACATAATGACATTGTATAGGGTATGCCATTGTAAACGTACATAACTACATATGGACTAGGGTAAAGGTGCTACAGCCTACAAGGCTAGCTGCTAGCCTGCTACCGCTGTAAACACAGCAGAAGATCCGGTGGGTCCCCACGTCCAGTATCTTACGAATTAAATTTAATTAACTTTTCATGGCAGCCATCACAGAACAAATAGGAACTGAGCTTAGTTTCTAAAAAGTGATGATCAACACATTCTGTAAATTAGGGCAGCTAATTAACTAGTTTGGAGAAAAGGTTATAAAGTGACACAAGTAGCCACCATGATTCATTGATGGGACAATGGCCTTAGGGTTTGACAAAAAGGTGTGACGACCATGCTGCGGGTAATTATTGAAATATGGTAAAACCATGAAATTTGAAGTCATCCGAGTCCATTGGATATGGTCAGGATTTGACAGATTTGACTATATAGGTAAGAGCAATGAGTAATGACCGATACATAAATGAGTCCTTTTTTATATTTTACATATTTTTATTAGAATTATAAATTTCATTGTTGAGGGAGAGAAGTCTACCTATCAATTTTTAAAGAGTGCAATTTATTTTTCTAATACAAAGAAAAAAACATGAAATGCACGTCTATTGTTAAGTAAGTTAAACCGGGTAATAAGTAACATAAGTTTGAGAGTTAGAAAAAACATACAATCATTTTCTAAACATGTAAGAACATTCACACAAAAACTACCCACAATTTACATCTAATTGTTAAACTGCCTCATGTGTTTTCTTTCCCATCTAGCTAAAGTGAGAGATAATTAGAGTGTTTAATCCCCCATATAATGTGTACAATGAAGAATTTATTAGGAAATTGTTCGCACTTAATGTATCATGGCTCCCTGTGAATAGCTTTGTACAACTAAGAAAGTTGTTTTTGTCCTTCACTTGTGTGTATGAAGTACCATAAATTCCCAAACAGGAATAAAAAATAATGTACTAATTTGAAATATGCTAGGGAGATCCTAATACAAACCTGACAATATGAAACATTACATTTCATAGTTTAATTTTTACTCATGTTTCCTTCATATTTTCTTTTATATTTCTATCATATATTTCAAGTATTTTAAATCTTAAATACGTTCATAATATTAAAAAAAAAATTGTTACAAACACAACACGAACCTTTAAATAATTTATTACTAGAAAAACTAATACAACATTACAAACCCACTGCCAGTAGAATCATATTAGATTACTTGTTTGAAAAGAAAGAGCAGTGGTACTGACAGACCGTGTGCACTGAGAAATGTGAGTTGAATCTGTGGTGAGACTAAAAATAGAGACACAAGTGATAAATGGATGGAAAGTTATTCATAAAACATTCCTTCTTAAGACCTCATAATGCAAATCTGTTGAAACCAATGCACACTTGCTTCACAAGCAAGTAAAAACACCATCATGACATGTTTGGGGAAGAATAACAATGCAAAATATCCTACTCAATCTGTGGGCAAAATATATAACAAAACATTGCATCCTGGGATGTTCGTCCCTGTTTTCAATATGTTGTATTGGGATTCTAAGTATTTTTTTAACTCTTTTATCTATTTTGTTTTCAATTCATTGAAATTAAGCTTGATAGGATGAATTTACATTTGAATATAGTATCATAATAGCGGGTTTCAAAAAAGAAAGAAATTTGTATCAAGTCAGAGATTCAACAAATTAAAAGAACAAATATTCAATGGGACTCACACTACCCCAAACTAATTTCCATACAGAGGATTAAGACCCCGTTTGGAAAAACGGCTTAGTTAAGCGCTTATGGTCATAAGCTCTTATTCATAAGCTATTTTAAAAATTTTATTGAAATAAATTAAAAAAAAACTATAAATATGTATAAGCTCTTTTTCATAAGCTATCATGAATAGCTTATGAAAATAAACTCAAAACAGCTTATGACAGGTCATAAACTGTTTGCATAAGCTCCCCCAAACACCGGCATAAGCACTTATGCTATCAAATAAGCTCTTTCAAACTGGGCCTAAATGCGCTTGAAAAGCACCTAACATCTGTTATAAGTGCTAGATTCCACATTAGAAAGCTTTAGAATCAATTTTCATTAACCAATGTCGCAGATTATATATGTATTTAACAATCAACTTATAAAATTGATTTAACCCTAAAATCAATTATGCAGACAAGTTAGAGAAAACAGATTTTGCAATGAACATAATCAATTCGCTTAGTAACTTGATTTCACAATAATTACCTGCAGAAATCACTTTTCACATAAACATATCAAAATATAAATCACTTCATTTTCATCTTACTTATACCATAATCAATTTTATCAAAATCAATTATACCAAGACGTGCAGTAACTTTTGACACGGAAAGTCCTATGAATAAAACATAAAAGGGGACAAAAAGCAACATATATGCAAACACATTATAAGTGGCCTACATAGGCAACAAGATAGTTATACAGTCATCAGTTTAGAAAGGAACATACTTGGTACTTGGTAGAACTAATGGCACACATAACCATACTACATTTGTCTGTGACAGAAAGTACTCAAAATAAATTACTAGATATAAGTATCTTAATGATGGTGTCCCCATCAAACAAAAGACCAGTTCATGAACATGAAGGCAAGGCAGTGATTGGAATCGTGGTCATCCAGAACTTTCCATACTATGGCCTGCTCATACGACACAGGTCGATTCATACTGGATACACATATTCCAGCTGGCAGATATGCAAATCCCTGAAATGTAAAGAAATTATTGCATAAGACACTAATCACAGCTCAAACATATGCATGTAGAAGATAGAAATAACATGTTATAAGTTATAACTTAGTTTCCTACCCCAAGTTCTAGAAAATCTCAGATTCTTTAACTTGTTATAACTTGTTCTGCAATTTCCAATGCGGAACCATTTCTTATTTCAATCCAGCACTCATAAGAAAAATGGCTTATAGCATGTTTGGAAATTCTTCTACAATTGAGTCTAAAGTCAGATCTAAACATGCCATTAAACTAATTTTTAAGCCCTGCCAAAACAGATAATCTGAAGTTTACAAAGTTAATCACCTGTTGCATTATCTTGGAGAACTCCATGCAGAGAATCTTCCTGCCAGCTTCATCAAGAACTTTATCGAGCATTATATCTTGAAGAGTAACGAGAGTGGTTTCAAGCATGTCAAGTCCAGCTTGGTTTGCAAAGGTGAACACTGGAGATGCCTGCAGTAATTTTGGCATCAATAGACAAATTAATAGAGGCTATTGCGCAAATGACAAGCACTTTAATAGAGAAGCAGCAAGTCATTACAATTGATTTTATAGAACAGCAAATTATTGCATCTGAATGGTGCCAAAGTTTCTTTATGATTGCATCGCCACATGTGGACTCAACTCTAGAAAGCTCAGTGCCGGTGTGGACCCTGAAAGAAACATTATTTTCTATCAGACCAGACACAAGAAAAAAGATGGTAAAATTTCACTTCCAGTGAATCAAGTGAGTTTATATCCATGCAATTTGTGGCTGAAGATGAACCGTCACCAGATAATCACACAGGATATAGCTAAACAGCAAACTGCAGGTTATAAGTATGAAGTCAAAATTCTCAACAGACAAAATCTTGTTATTAGAACCTAAATAAAATTATAAGCTGCAAATAACAGACAAGTAATTTTAACTAATCTTCAAGACAACTCTAGACAAGAAAATCAAATGGTTGAGGAAGCTTAATTAATAACAGCAAAAAGAGAGTTGGAGTCAAGACTAATGGCACAAACCTGTAGCTTCTATAGATCCATCGTGCTAAAGTAAGAGCCTCAGGGGGGCCGGGAAGGGACTTCTGCCCTAGCTGGGCACTGAACGGAGAGGGAGTGATTGCCATGGCAACCCTCTGAACAGATCGCACAACATTACGCACATAATCGCGAGCCATAGCAGCTACATTGTCCTGCAAATGGTTCTCAAAGGAAAACTGGAATGCAATTGTAAGGACCGACTTCAGGTTGTAGTTGTTCAAATTGCCTTCACCAGCTAGACGAGCATTACTAGATCCTATTTCCAGTGTCGATGCCAAATCCAAGGTCCTAGTTGCAGCCGGCCCATCCTGACAAGAAAAATGGGGGGGGGGGTGAAACAAGGTACCTTGATAGTAAAAAAAGACTGGCAACTATAAGGGTATATAGGATGGATTTATACACATGCATTTACATAAACTACAACATTCTACCTTTACTAATTCCATGGTTGAATTTGGAATTTCATAACAATTCAGAGACTACGCATTTCCAAACGAAGCAAAACGTTTCAGGGTCCAAGTAGTTAAAATGCTAATGAAAAAGAAAGGAAAATAACCGACAAAAATTCATAACCATATTCCTTCAAAACTATTAAATAGCTTAGAGTGTAACTGAACTGTTTTAGGATCCAATGCTATGATGCGGAAACCAGAAGGCAGTAAGAGAGCATCATCTGCAAATGATTCATCAATAGGCGCAAACACCAGCTGTGCACATGCTCCAATTGCACTTTCATCAACTCCACCGCACAGCTGCCATATCAAGTAGCGTAAGTAAAAAGTAAATAAGCATCATTCAATGAAAAAGCAATAGTTTCCAGCTAAATACTTAAACAAATATGTAGACAAATGACATTTACCTGCAAGAGATACATATCACCAGCCAAAGGCAAATCTTCAGGGGGAAAAACATGACCTTCTATACGAACTACCTCCAAGAACTGCATCATTACAGTGGGTGGCAAATGAGCATGCATAATAGCAAGACAGAATAAAGTTCACTGGTCATCACTAATTTGAAGAGATTAATACCTCCTCATGCTCCACAGTAGGAGCAAGGGGTAAAATGACCTGGCTGCTGGGGTAGCTAACGGGCCTTGCACAAGGAACTGCATAAGGACTAGCTTTAAGACATGCAGCTGAATATGCATCAACTCCATAATCAGCCCACTCAGAACGATGCTCTCTCAAGAAGCGAACAAGCAAAGGAGGAGGAACATTCTGCAGAGCAACGTCTTGTAATCAATAATAACCAAGATAAATAAATAAACTGAAAATCCAGAAGATGACAGCAAGTTAAAATATGGGACCTCATGGAGGAAAAGTCCTAGGAATCAATTATCATTTTACTAGAGTTAATTTCAACAAAAATAATAATTTGCACATGTATTTGTTTGCTTAGGAGGTACCTGCAGCAGCATTGATGCCTTGGCACTAAGGACCCCACCTCCAAATGGTGGGAGCAACGATGTATTATAATGAGAGCCAAAAAACTTGTTTTGAGATGAGTTTATGGCTATTGTCACGTCTTCCACCCCATCATTACCCATCAGTGACCAACCATCATCCGCAAACCCATTGACAGCATCATTGAACCCTCTAAGAATCAAATTTCAAATAATTATTGGTCAATAAGGAAGGCAAAGCTTAGTCAAATGCCCAACTTTGCAATGATTCTGGAAAAACAAAGCATGATATGGTCTTACTTGCAAAGTCGTTGACTAAATGTCCTCAAGACAGCAGGCTGACGTCCCCCACCATAATGAACTTCTCCACTTGATTCTTGTGCAATTTGTCTTACATGTCGCAAAGCCTGTACAGTATATTCAGAATTGTTAACAAATTTTGACATGGTCAAACATGTAGATCTGTCACTTGTAAGATATCTTACAGCAATAGTTGATTTTTGAGCCAAATTTTTAGGTGATTCATAGAGGGGCCTCAATACTTCAGGAACACTCCGAATCTATATCAACAACAAGGTTAATATACTTAGGACTAGGAGAGCAAAATTCAAAAATGTAGAAATCTTAAAATGACTTCAATTGCATCGTCATCCTCACATCTAAATCAACGTGATCAACAATGTGAATAATAGATCCACCACCCTCACAGGATCTAATTAGATAGCCACTAGGAAACATTTCAGCTCTTACGAAGCTTGAAGCAGGAGGCCCTGTTGGACCACCAATTGAAGAAGTCAAGGATCTCTCACAAATCTGCGAGGTAGATAAACAATAGGCAGTTATTTTCTCAAGGCAAATGCTTGCTAAGAAGGAAGTCACATCCTAAATCAAGAAAAACACAACAGTCAAGATTCTGCTCCGTACCACAAGACTTCCATCTTCCAAACTTGTTGTGTATCGTAGTGTCCAGAAGTCTCTTGCTGCAGCCAATGTTGTAGGAGCATAGGTCTAAGGAAAATCCAAACCCAAATATCAAGAAAACAACATAGTAGAAATCAAAAAGTAATTTAGACTGCAGTTAGACATCTTTTGTAGATTAAAATAACTATTAGACCTGCATATACAAGAGCTCTATTATGCCCCCATTTGCAGTGGGGACTATGCTCAAAACATTGAGGCATCGGCAGTCACGATACCAAGATGGACGATCTTTAAGAATCTCAGCAACCTGCAACAATCAAGTATGAAATTAAGTAACAAAATTGAAGTCTCATTGCTCAGTGACAAGAAGAAAATTTACAATACACATGCATCAATATACTACACACCTTTGCGGGCTCAAGGCTCACAAGGCCGCAGGCTCGGGCTGCTACCCCACGACAGTTGCGGGAAACAGCAACGATGCCAATAGAATCCGGACCAGGCTACATGAGAGAGAAATTAGAAAGCATGACAAGGAAAATATAAATATTGAAATGTACCAAAGAACAATTTATACATGCAATGACCATGAAGAATTATCAGAAGATCATACCTTCATCCCAATCATTGGGACCCAGTTGACAGCAGTTCCGGTAGCCTTGGAAAGGAACTCTGCCAGGGCCTCCTCAGCTATTGCGAGAAGACTGGCATAAAAGAGAATTAGGACATCCCGACACAATTAAGTGAATATATGTCGAACAAATTTGTTAGCATACATTGAGTTACTTACCCAGCTGGGTTATTAGCATCCCACTGGGGATGCTTAGTTTTGGGGAATAGCTGTTGGTGTTGCTGACCACTCATTACCACAGACTCACAGCTATTGTCTGTAGTAGTAGCAGATGCCTGCCAAGACATAATCAAAAAAAGATTTTTCATTAACAACACATTCAGAAGGAGAATTAAGAAGAGCAACTACCCAAAGAGAGAGGTACTTACGGTCTGCACTTGTTGTTTCATGTATCCATTATCATAAACCAACTTTGAGACCTGCTTCTGCAGACGGTCATTCTCTTCCATTAACAACTTATTCATCGCAGTCAGCTTTCTATTCACTGTCTGCAGGCGAGATGATTCCTTGCGCTGCTTTTCGCGGCATCTATAGAAGAAAATTGGCAACATCAGTCATGTTAACAATGAGGAAACAGTGTTGAAGACTACATTAACTACATTTCCATTATAAAAAGCATGTCAAGTAGAATGTGGTGTGAACCACTTTCCTTTAAAATTTGCCACAACATTGTATGATAGTTATTCATTATTCATTTCTTTCTTTGAAGTTTCCCAATTTTCTTTTCTCATCATACCACAAGCAGACCAAAACTACTGAGTGAAGCCAAAAGAGTGGAAACATGACAAATCAATATTCATTTGCATTTAATAAATATATAAAATATTAAAGCAGGAACAAGATTTTGAAGGAAAATTAGAGGTTAAAACAAAACATGAGGCATGAATCAAATACTTGTTTTAAAAAATATGAAAGTCAAAAGTAAAAGCTAAAGTCATCAAACTCAGCTGTCTTTATCCTTCATTCCATCCACAACCAACCCCAAAACAAAAGGTGATCATAACAATATTTCTGTTACAGCATCTTTCTCAAAAATGATAAAATGGCCTAAATAATGGGAGTCAGAGGAAAGCAGAAGAGAAAATTTCAACAGCAGGAGTAATTGACTTGTTGTCATTATCTCCACTCAGAAAAGAAATCCCTTTCTCTAAGAAAATAACTAATAACGATAATCTTAATGACTATAATGTCTAAAAGGAAAATGATAAAAATGAAGTAACTTTCCCAGTATGTCTTTCTCTCAAGAAGGCATGATAAACTCTTCTCTTTCTAGCAAATAAGAATATTTCTTTCAAAATTGAACCTAAACAGTAAAAGCATATGAAAAAATGAAACCTTTTTTCATGGTATTCCAAGTTTATTAAAAGAAATGCCATTCCAAGCATGAAAGCAAAAAAAAAAAAGGCAAAAATACTGAATGACAATATAAACTACCATTTGCAAGCTAAGAAACCTTACTAAGAGTAAGAAGCTCAAAGTCACCATTTGACCAAGTGAGGAGAAGAAAAATGTCAGCCAGATAACTCAACTCACACTCACACTCAGACCCAAAAAGTAAAAAAGTAAAAAAGCAAAACTTTAAAATGAAGTAGAAGCTCTGAAACCATTCAATGAATCATTCAAACAAACACCTTACCTACGATTCTGAAACCAAACTTTGATCTGTTTAGGTTCAATGTTAGCAAGGATGTGACACTCCCTAATGAGTTGGTGCCTTCTGGAAGAACTTGGCTTTGGACATTCAGCATACAACCTCTCCAAAGCTTCCACTTGCTCAGGAGTATACCTCACATACTTGCCAGAATCCATGTCCTTGCTTGATGATGAGTCTCCAAGCACAGAAAGAGGCATAATAACAAGTAAAGAAAAATACAAACCAAGAAAATGATGAAGCTAGAGGAAATGGGGTTTCAGAAAAATGGTAGCTTTGAGTCCTCTTCTTCAGATAGGCTCTCTTCTCCAAGAGAGCTTCCACTCTCCTGCATCAGATGGTCTCAAAATCCAAACTTTGGTAAGGAAGTTGAGGAATGAAGAGAAGGGGTGGTGCTATATTGGCCTATACTAGTAGACTACTATCTTAGACGCCAATCTCGAGACAGAGAGAGAGAACAGAGAGACAGAAAGTGATGGAACATAGAAGAGAGTTTTGTTGTGTGTTTTTTTATGTATGTGTTGTGTTGTGTTACTCACTACGTATCTCAGTGGGTGCAAACTCAAATAACCAAACAGGGACTACAAAAATGAAAAGCCTGGTGCAGTGGCTCCATAAGTTTATGAAATTCATTTGGATTTTTCTAGTTTGTATATAACCTCTCTCTATCTTTCTCTGGTTGTCCCTTTGATACCAAAATGAAAGGAATTTTTTTGGGAGAGAAAGAATCAATAAAGGACAGGTAGCTAATTAAAGCTACCTAAGATTGTTTTAGGTTAAGTAGAGGTTTATGGTTCGAGTTTCTAATAGTTACAACTTTGTTAAATATTTAGTATAGAGAAGTTTTGTCGTTCATAGTGATTCACAATTTCATAAGTATTTTGAAACATGTTTTTAGCAGACATTAGAAGTTTTGTCGTTCATAGTGATTCACAATTTCATAAGTATTTACACTAGTGATAATAAATATACAAACATAATATTCATATTTTACTCACTTTAAATTACAAATCAAATCAGGCCCCTTTTTGGCAGGGGATTAAAGAGAAATTGAACATGTACTAATGTGGGTATACATTGTATTTGGATTTTGGGTGTATAGTTTTATTTCATGGGAAAATGATCATCAAAGATGGTTCTTCAAACACAATATTGATGATGTGTGAGGGTGATGCATGCATTAGATGGATGCTATCATAACCAGTAGGCTGTAGATGGCATGTGATGCATGTACGTATGATATACATGTGGTTAGATGACAGAGTTAGTTGACCCAAAAAAAGAAAGATGACAGAGAGAGATTAGCAGTGTACGTTAGGCGTGAAGGTGGATAGCAGACATCAAGATACAGACAAGCGTTTGGTACGACCTTGCTTTGACCCCCCAAACAGCATCTAAATTCTAAGGTAATTAGAGCAACTCCAACCCCAAAATTCTTATCTGGTTTCTTAACACACTATTCAGCACTATTCCTGTGGGTCCGTACTGCCACATCAGACTTAAGAAACTCCTAAGAAACTGAAGCAGATTTTGCTCCAACCCATGGTTTTTTAAATTACTATTTGAAGGGTCCTACCCGTGTCCCACCATACAACATAAATTAATAATATTTATTTTCACTCAATTTAGATTTAACATTTAATACTAAATCAATACTTCAACTTAAAAATAATTTAATTAAAATTAATACGAATTTAATTTAAATTTAATTTTACTTAATATTTAAAACAATTAAATTTAAATATCGGCATGTTAACTTGAAACAAAAATAAAAAGTACATTGTGTTTTTTGTAGCAAAAACAATTTTATTGAATGATAGAAATAAAGACGAAAGAAAATACATGACAATGAAAAATAAGCAACAATACATTTGAAATGAAATACATAATAACACTTGAAGGTTAATTTTCATTATTCTCGTTTTCGGGAAGCTCCCAAATATGCTCCACCAAATCTGCTTGAAGTTGGTGATGAATTGACCTATCAATTTGATGTGCTCTTCTTTCCAAGATGTTTCTAAAAGCGGGAATAGGACCACTTACTACTTCAGCATCCAATATGTCATTATTGACCTGATCATAAACAAAATTACCTCGGTACGTGTTACGCTCATCTTCAACAATCATGTTGTGCAATATGATGCAAGCATACATTATTGACTTCATCTCATTCGGATGCCAAAAGCGTGATGGACCACGAACTATTGCAAACCGAGATTGGAGAACGCCGAACTATCAATTTTTGTGTTTTAAGTTTCAATTTCTTCATGTAAAGTTTCAATTCATTCAATAAAATTACAATTTTCGTCCTCTGATTGTGTCTCTGTTGAACTTGAATTGTTCAATTTCATCTTTTCTGTTATGTTTGCCTCTGAAAGTTGTTGGGGGAGTGAGAGAAAATAGATTATTTTAGTTAAGAAACTGAAAAAGCAAAGTTGCTTGCAGAAGCAACCATGCACTGTAGTTAAGAAATTGAAACTGCCAACTAAGCAAGCTCCAATGGCTTGAAAAGCTAAGAAACGGTTCTTAGCATCTCCAGCTGGTTTAAGAAACCAGCGTTGGAGATGCTCTTAGGGACTACCCTCCATATGTAAAAACAGGGCACAATTTTTTTCATCAAATTTACACTATTTGAAATCAATTTGTTCATTTTATTATAGGTCAAACATATAATAAAATGAAATGCAAGATGTGTTCCAAGTTCCAACCCAAAATACCAAAAAGATTATAAACCACGCTACAGACACCCCTACAAAAAAGAAATGCAAGATGTGTTCCAAGTTCCAACCCAAATACCAAAAAGATTATGCTTAATTTCAATGACGTATTTTCCCTTTCATAAGAACAATCATGCTAATTACCATAAATATTGATAATACGTATTGGCTGCTTGCAATTTCCCTCCAAATTTTTGCATGGAGAATATGTTTCTTTACATTGGAATGAATTATTTGACTTAATTTTATAAGAGGGTTTCTTATAAAAAAGACAAATTTTATTTCCAAAATGTTTCTTATAAAAAAGACCGAAGGAAGTACAATAAAAGCGGGGCCTCTTTATGAGCATTTAATTAATTCTACAAAGTAATTAGGAGAAAGAAAGGTCGATTAACTTAGTTGAGTGACATTTATACTCCCAATCAACATATTGAGAATATATCTTGAATATTGTAAAGACCATCCGATATTTAGCATGGGAGGAAGCATATTTAAAGTTATTTGGGGTTCCAACGATGACCCAAGATTTCCTCATCAAAAGTTTCACAAAAAAAAGTTTGCTAAAATAAAATACATTACTGTAGAACGCAAATATCTAATGGATGTCTTTTATCGTGGTTAAAACTTATTAATTGAACCTTTGAAAATTCGTCCCGTAGAAGGTAGAAGCTGCACTCATTTAACTTTCACCATACTCAGATAAAAGTTACAGAAGCCATTTAGTAACTTTAATCAGCATCAGCAACAACATTATTTTAAAAAAGTTTAAATACGATAACGATTACTCAACATTGAAATATATCTTCGAAATTATATTACTCATTTAGTCAAAGTTTATTTATTATTTTGGAAAGTGTCAAAAAAATTCCACTCAATATCAACTCATCTGTCAAGAATAATCTTTTCAGTGTCTTGGTAGTTCAAATTCTAGCATGCGAATGATTAGTAAGTTGTTGAGGTAAAAAGATTCTCCATACATGATTTTGTTTGTTCTCTTCCCTTTTTTTAATCGTTGTCAATTTCCAAATTTGGATCTATTTTCTATTCAGAACAACTAGGAAAGAAAGAGACATTGAGCTAACAATTCATCACGAAACATTATGATGTCCTATAGTAATAATGAGAATGAAATGTACCATCTCTTGCAAAATTAACTTTTATATACCAGAGTTTTCTAAATTGATATGTTGACTCGAGGAATTAGTGAAGGAATTGAGAATGGAGATCAACTGGTAGGCATTTCATATGGTGGCTTTAGTGAATGGTATGGCATCTTGTAGATGAAGCTACAACAACAATGGCTGATTAAATAAGACATTTGAATCTTAAGGATTAGGGTTACTTAAGTCTTATTTATTTCCAGGAGCAGCTCCCTCTATCAAAGAAACTAAGCACCACCGCATATACATCTTCCTTAACTAGATGACTGCCTAGTTATGTCACTGCTACTATGAACTCATTTCCTTTGTCACCATCGTGGGGATTACCACCTCATAACAAAGCTTCAGGTTTTCTAAGGCCCTGGAGGTACAAATTTGAGGCTATTGTTGATCATCCTTAATTTTTTTGAATCTGGTTTCTGCATGAAGAATATGGATTTCATATCTCCCCACCTCAGCCACTTTAGCTGTGATCTCATCCCCCTAACCATTCTCTCTTCTTGGTACGAAGATCTCTCTAATATTTGATCTCAGTTTTTTCTCTAAACCTCTTGTTTGTCAAAGCCTAGTCCATATTGGCTCTCCTGTCCTTTTGCAACTCATGCTTTTCTTCAGAAAATTTTCCCAATTGGACCATAAATCATAGGTTGGAATTATTCCTAATTATGATGACAACTTTGACCAAAAAACAAATTTTTAACTCTCACCAGCTCACATTGTACTGCAATTGCCAGTAGTATGGAATTGCTAATTATCATAGAGAATTAAAGAGAAGTCTAACTTCAACATTCTTCAAATTCTGAAAGCATCTGAAGATGTTCATAGTAGCAAGGATGTTGCCTATCTATATGGCACTAGATTGGCAACTTAATAAACGATAATGACTAACTACCGTGTCAATTTATTAATGTTCTTAGATATCAATACCTTGATGAGGAGGAAGCTTTGCTAAGTCACGATTCCCTATTCACATACAACATTTGACTCGACTTGAAGCAAAACATGCATTGCCTTAAGAACATACCAGCAGATATTAAGGAAGAAACACGCTAGACATTAGAAAAACAAAGAGGGAGAAACAAAAGGCCAATAGCATATACCAAGATATCGTTCATGGAGTTTGTTTGTCACATTTTGTAAACATCATGCTAGTTATATGGGCCTATTCATTTTCAGGTTCTGCTCAGCAAAGTAGCCTAAGACATTATTTAAGACAGGTTTTCATATTCAACAATTGAACAGAAATTGTTGTAGCAAAGTAGAATCAGATCATGAATAACAGCATAATCTGACATTATTCGAATAGAAACTAATGAAACAATCATGAATAAATTCCCTGTAGGTTCCATCTCAACTTCAGTATTCAGGAACATAAATGCATGAAATGTAGCAGGAGATCTAATAGACTCGAAACAAAATGAGCACATTATTTGATAAAATCCTGAATTGAAGCAACTTGATATGACTAACTCGTACCCAACTTAACTAGCAAAATAAGCAAAAGAACACCTTAATAGATGGAATAATTCTCACTAGCCCCAGGCCAGAAGTTTTTATAGATAGCCCTGGCAACTGGAAGAATAGCAAGAAGCGCAATCTGAACCTGCTCCGAGCTACTTGTTCTCACACTGATCTGTCCACTGCACTTGTTGTTCAATCCAGCACGAACCGCCACTTTATAACTTCGTCCAAGAGAAAATTGGGACTGAAGATTGGCCCCTAAAGCCAAGTCTCCTCTCCACTTCACCAGAGAAAGGCTCAATGAAGACTGGTCCTGGCCAATTGGAAAATCTGCCTCTCTAAGACGCACTTCAAGATTCGCACCATAAGCAGAATCACCTTGAGACCGCACTGTCCCTGCGCTACCCACTAGTACCAGCCGTTTCCCCAGAGCTATCTGATCCTCAGCTTTCAGCCCAGTAGACACATTTTCACCCAAAAACGTCACAGAGAACCCAGCACCAGTTTTGTTTCTTTTGAAATTTTTAAATTTTGTCTCTCCTCTAACAATGTAGGCTAGCTGCTTTCCAATGTTTTGAATGTCAAATCCTGCCATGGTTGATGCATTGTCTCCATGTTTTGCAGCAATTGATGAATCCAAGTGGAGGCTGAAGTCCTTCTTATCCTTTGTTACCTGAACAGTAACAGCTCCTGGGAATTTATTGATAATGGCAAGAGTTTGTTCAATGTTTACACCATCATAACCACAGTCATGGTCCCAACTATGGCTGTCTAAGACTGGCCTTGTAAGAAGCTGAGAAGTTGGTTCTAAGAAACGGTATCTATAGGCTGGATTTTCACTGTCAAAGGATGGTGGAAGGACCATATCAGGCAACGGAACTGGCACAGCAGCAGGACTTCCATTCTCTGGATCATCCTCTTCCGGGTAGCCATAATCACTAACATCAGTTTTACCTTTTTTCTTCATCTCTTTCATCCTTTTCAGCTCCTCTCTCCATTGCTTCTTCTGTAGAAGTTTCACCCGATAATCATACTCCTCAAGATATGCTTTTTTCTGCTCTTTGTTAAGGTTTGCAATCTGAGATTTCTTCAGAGGCTTAAATGGTGGGAGCTGGTCATATTCATCTTCATCTTCATCTAGATCAGAATCAGACAAATCAGCCATTTCAACATCAGAATCCCCATTGTCAATCCCACCTTGATCAGCAGGGAGTTTTGGGTGCTGACGTGACTGCAACAGCCAAGATAACAAGTATGGAAGTGGTGGGGAGCGGGTTCGGAAACCAAACAGCCTGCGCTGGTCAAATGATTCTTGAGCTTTTGAAAGGTTGCCAGCTTCAGAGAGGATCTTCATTGAGTAGCACAAGAGTAACAGGATGGGTCTCCAGCTTTGACCATTAGGAAGCACCTTCTGGCCATCTCTATTTTTTCGACAATTGGGATGGTTTTCAACAAGAGAAACTGGATTCATTAAACTGGGATTCATAAGCCGTACGTCGCCAACAGCTTGCCCAATAGTTTGCTGAACTATATGAGATCTTTGAGCAACAAATACATCATAACTCAATGGGGAACCTGATGGCCCATCTGGAGGAGCTGAGGCACCATGAGTCAGAGTAACTATAACATTTCGCCATATAGATGGACCCAGGGTACTGGTAATTGTTCTTAACAACGGCAGATCATTCAGATCCCTAGTTTGCAGGTCCATACGATCCACATACAGGACAATATCAGGGGGAGATTTTTTTGTCAATTTCTTCACCGTAGTCAAGACTTTCCTATTGAAATTTTGTTCAAATGCAGAAGACCTCAGACCAGGTGTGTCAAAGATCCTTATCTGCACTCCATCAACCACCCCAACAATTTCTGTCACAGCAGTAGTAGCAGGACCATATGCACTGAAGCTAGTCTTCGTTTCACCAAAGATTGAGTTTATTGTAGCACTCTTGCCCACACCCGTTTTTCCAAGAACCAGTATATTTATGGAAAAATTGAAGTCATCCCTTCCCTCAGCTTCAAGCTCGAAAGCCTTCTCCTTTGCAGCATCTAGGCTAAAAAATTGACCAGTTTGCCTCCCGGCAACAAGTGTCAACCGGTACAGCACCTGTGCTGCCATTGAATCTTCAGTAGTAAAACCTAGTCTATGAACCAGTCTTAAGAATTTTATCCTAAGTTGCTGCAAATTCTCCAGTTTCTTTTTCTCTTCTTCACTCAAGTTGATATCAGAATTGTTACCAGCTCTACTAATGGAGTTCGAAAAAAGATTGGGCCGATTCGATCGAATGGCAGGTTTACCTGACTGGAGAGATTGTCCCAAGCCAGCAGGGCGCTCCACAGAGAAAAGCCTTGATCCATCTTGAGAGGTTATTGTGATGTTACCACCATCATGTCCAGCTCCTGATGCTGCTTTCAAAAGAGCTGCCAATGTAGCAGTATCAAACAGCTCCTTCCTATCCCCTTCATCATCAGTGTCAGCTTCTTCATCTGAATCAGTAACAATCTGGCCATCAATTCTCTCATCCCGCGAACTCTCACCAGCCCTCAAAACCTGTTCCAGCTCCTCCATGTCCTCATCAGCGTCCTCAGAGCCTCCAAAGAACATTCCTTCACCCTTCCCATCTGACACTGAACCATCAATCTCTCTCTCAACATGATGATAATCTTCCTCATCACCCTCACCAGAAGCCTCAACACGGCTCCCAGATTCCTCTTCAACAACATCATCACCCTCCAAGTTTACACCATCTTGCTCACCCTTCAGAACCTGGATTACAGGTTCTGAACCTCCACCCTCCTCAAGAGGAGGATCAGTGTCATTCTTCTGCACATGTCCATCATCATCATCATCATCAACAACAACCCCAGTGTCAATAGTTTGATTAGGCTCAGCATCCCCTACAGCAATCTCATCAACAACAATCCCAGTGTCAACAGTTTGATTAGGCTCAGCATCCCCTACAGAAACCTCATCCACAACACCCTTCTCAATTGGATCAAAAACATTATCCAGGCTCACCCCACTAGGAGCCTCTACCCCTTTAATCTCAGACTCCTCAACTTCCACCTCATCCCCAACAACCGCAACTCCACCAGACCCCAACACATTGACTTGAAGGGTATCAACAAGTGAGTCTCCGCCACTCGTCAACACTACACCACCATCACCATTCTCAACACCACCACCACCAGACTCAACCTTATCATCATCATCATCATCATCATTTCCCGGTTCCGCAATCACAGAGTCCGAATTACCAGTCTCACCACCCCCAGCAGCAACCTCATCAACAACACCCTTCTCAATTGGATCAAAACCATTATCCAGACTCACCCCAGTAGGAGCCTCCACCCCTTTAATCTCAGACTCCTCAACTTGCACATCATCCCCAACAACAGCAACTCCCCCAGACCCCAACACATTGACTTGAAGGGTATCAACAAGGGAATCCCCACCACCATCACCAGACTCAGCCTTATCACCATCATCATCATCATCATTTCTGGAATCTTCAACCACAGAATCCAAATTACCAGTCCCACCATCACCACCACCACCCTCACCGCCTACTTCTCTAACAACCTCAACCCCTTCACCACCGCTCTCAAACCCCTTATCGTCAGCCTCCACAAACACCTCCTCGGGGACATCGCTAACATAACCCTCACCCACCGCCTCACCGAATTTCTCATTCTCAGAAACCTCGCTGCGCGGCTCCTCTTCATCCTCCTCCTCGTCGTCGTCATCCTCGTCGTCCGCCGACACCTTGGCGACAGGCCTCAGAGTCTCCTCGTCATCATCGGAAGGGTCGACGACGGCGGACTTGGCACCAGCGGAATTGGCACTTGGAGACACAAGAACAGGCCTGGTAGGCTCAGTGTCGTCTTCACCGCTAACGAAACCGTCGGAGTCGGAAGTGGCGCCGCCGTCATTGACGCCGTTAACGAAGTTGGGTTCAGTTGTTTGGGGAGAAGTAGTAGAAGAAGAAGAAGAAACAAGAGAAGATAGGGTTTGAGGAAGAGAGGTTTCAGAAACAGGGTCCATGGTGAAGAAGAAGAAGAGATAAGGTTTTAGGATTAGGGAGAAGCGAGGCGTAGGGAAATGAAATGGGTTTTAAGCAGAAGATGACGCCTCTTATACCATGATATCCTATCACCCAATCAACACATTCGAATGCACACACACAAAAAGACAACACTTTCCCTTCTCTTTGTGTTATCATAATATTTTTGTTTTATATATCTATGAAACCTTTCTATACATAATAATTATTCATCTTTTCTTTTCTTGTGTTTGATATAATGATTTTACTCTGAAGTATTTTATTTTAATTTATGAAATTAGATCATATTCATTGAGGCCAAATCCAGTTTTTTCTTTCTCAATGAAGAGTGTTGGGTAAAAACCGACATGAAGCGCAGTTCCGACACATAAAGTGTCAGACAATTCAGAAAGAAAGAAGGTTTTTTTTTAAGTCAAGCATGAAAATCATTAGAGGTGGAGGTTACGTATTGGTGAAGCGTCGGTAGAAAAGTGTGGGAGTAATCGTATCATGGTAATAACTAGTGTTGTAGAGTGTTCGCAACAGCTCCCAGAGTCACCGCCACAAAGCTTGTTTGATCGACATGGCTATTTGAAAAGTAGGTATAGGCGGGGTCTATTTCGGGCATTCATATCAAATTTCTTTCTAGGTCTTGAAGGGTTAGCGTCGAAAAAGATCAATGTTGATACTAAGAGAGACATTAGAGCGATAAGTATAATGGAAAAGGCTTAGAAGTTTTCAGCCTATGTGCACGTGCTAAAGGCACCACATTCAGCATAAGCTGCTTCGGCCTTGCCGAACAGTTTCCCTACAGTTGCGAAAATCGTTGGAATACATGATGGATCATCTTTTCCGCTTCAGCCTCGGGAGTTATGTTAATAGAACCTTTGATGAAATGAAACACCTAGAGGAGGAAAAAAAGGTTGAATTCTAATTTTTTTTTAGGCTTAATACATCAGAAGGCTCTTGAAATTGTAAAGGGAAACAGTTCCAGGGCCTGTAAAATTTTCGCATCAAATTGGGTCCCTAAGAATTTTTTTTAATTCAATTAAGGTCAAATGCTGCCAGACCTCAATTTTGTCCTACCCATCAATTACACATGGCTTTTATAATTTTTTTCAATTAAAACAAAACAAATTTTAATTCCAACTCAATTATTTAATCAGAAAAAAAAATTTAAAAACTTAATAAAAACCTAATCTAATAATCCCTTAACTAAACAATCTAATAATCTAAATAATAAACTAACCTAATAATCTAATTATAACAAATCCGTAATTAAACCCTTTCATCCCCAAATTGAACCCAATTACAAATCTTTCCCATCCCCAAATTGAACTCAGACAAGAAACCAAGCTCTCCTTCCTCCTCCATCACCAAGAACAACAACCAATCTAAAAAAACCTTCCTCCTCTGCCGCCTCAGCAGCAACAACTATGCATAGTAACTTCTTGCACACGACATCCCTCCCACGTATCAGTACATGGTCATCGACTCTGGCAGCGACATCGTGTGGGTCCACATTCACGCTCAGTGACTAAAGCTTCATTCGATCTCCTCATTTTCCCACGCAACCCAGTCAATGATCTATGGTGGATACAGCTTCATCGAGTTCTGCGTCGAGCTTCAGATCTTAGACGGATGGCGGAGCCTAGGCGGCTCGGTGGTACTGGACGGAGGTGAAGAGAAAGGGTCGACGAAGAAGGCGTCACCAAGGTGCTCGATTAGGTGAGGTGATGCGTTGTTTGTTGGCAGGATGAGAGAAAGAAGACGAATCTGGGTAAGAGGTTAAGGGGTTGGTGGTGGGTTTTGCTAGGTAGGAGGTTGAAGAAGGCTGAAGAATATTTTTGTTGAAAAATTGGATCGTGTCACCACCGCTTCAACCTCCGCACCCCTTGTTCTATCCCAGATCTGTTTTTTTTTTCTTTTCAGAATCCTGTTCTGGTTTGGGGTTGAACATAGTAGTGGGTTTTGCTAGGTTAATGAAAATTAACATGAGTTTGGTTTTGATGAAGATGATTTGGGGTTAATTTGAGAGGGTCGGGGTTGGAATTAAAAAATTAAGTTTTAAATTTTTTCAATTAAAAAATAATTTCAAATGCCATGTGGAAAATCTGAGTAGGCTAAAATTGAAGCCACTTCAGCATCAGACACACTTTGTCCTTAATTGAATTAAAAAAATTTCTTAGGGACCCAATTTGATGCGAAAATTTTACAGGCCCTGGAACTGATTCACTTTACAATTTTAGGGATCTTTTCTGATGTATTAAGCTTTTTTTTATAAATATTTCTAGTGTTTAATCAAGCATGTGTGAGCTTGATAATGTTTTGTTTAAATTGATCTACTTTGGGTGGGGAGAGAGTTGATAATATCAAATGTAATTCTTACTAGAATCAGTGGCTATTTTTCACTAAGAATGGTCTATCAAGGAGAAGTGTCAAGTGGTGGTGAGCCGACTAAAATAGAATAATTGCAAATTTATAAAGAGTAGAATCTTAAATATAATAATTATTAATTGTTGTTGATTGATATATATATATATATTTCTTAACTAAATAATTAGAATTTTCATTTAAAAGTTTATTTGTTTCTTGGCCAGATTGCCTCTTCCTTGAAATTGATCCATGTTTCCGTGCATTTCCAATAGCTATTGTAGGGGAAGTTTCTTCGCCAGAGATCGTTCAGCTTGGTGGGAGTGATGTGGGTGGCGTCCTTGGGGCAGTGGAGAACAGCGATGCCTCTGATCTCGGGCCTCCTTGTCGTGAAGGGCTTGGGTTGTGGTTATCTCTGCCTTATTTCCAACCTTCCCCACCCTTAGAAGCTGTTAATTTACCTAAGCCAAGAAGCAGGCCTAAGAAGACCAGCACAAAGGGAAGTGTGAAGAAGGGACAGTCGACGTCGTGCTCTTCTTAGGTGACATAGGACAACGACGACATGGTGGCAAGAGGTAAGGAGTTGATGGTCCTATCGGAGGAGTTGTCAAATCCATACAGCGTTATAACTCGCGCGAGAAGTGTCATTCTTTTGGGGAAGCGCCTTGGCTTGACATACAATTGCCCATATGACATTGCCCAAGGTGAGATCGCAGCTCAAATCTTGGCGAGAAGGCTTCTGTAACTCTTGCAGAGGAGGGTCGAGGTTGTTTTTTATGGGTTTTTTTTCTGCTTGCTTTGCTATTGTTGGATGGTTTTTGTGGGCTTTCTCGGGCTTTACTAGACCTAGTTTGACCGTCTGGCTGTTTTTAGTGTGCGGTTTTTTTGCGGCTTTGAGGCTATTTTTTGGGGCTTCTCTTTTTTTTGGGTGTGGGCTTTTTTTAGGCTTCCTTTGTTCACTCTCATGTTTTTTTATCCCCTTTGAGGAGGGTGTATATCGTGTTTATCTCCTCACGTTTATATCAATACAATTTATGCTTTCGAAAAAAAGAAAAAAAAAAAGAAAATCTTGTTCTTTTTTTAACTTTTACTACAATCTAAAGTAAATGCAACGTTTATTTTTATAAGAGAAAAAAAAAATCAATGTTTTTATCATAATATTTTCAGCACTTGTTGAGTGAGTTAATGAGTCACAAGTTTTCATTCATTCCTTTTTTTTATTCTATTTGTTTCAGGTTGAATTGCCATTGGAACTAGATTGGAGGGTTAGGGGAGCTCTAAATCAAACACACAAATGTGGTAAAACTTCTTCAACAAATTTATGTTTTTTTTAGCAAAAGAGTATTATATAATAACATTATATAATAATACATTATACTGTTGTTTGTAACCAAGGAAAAAAAGCATTGTACTGTTGTTTTCAGGATGCTGCTGGGCTTTTTCAGTGGACTTAGTTGAAGGAGTCTGCCAAATTACTCTCTCTACAAGAGTTAGTAGGTTATGACTTTGATAACGATGGTTGCACTGAGGGTTATCCCTTTGTAGCACTTCAATACATTCAAGATAATGGTGTGGCGCTTGAGGAGTATCCATTCGTTGCGTGTCAGCAGGTTGCTAAAGATGATCTAAGTATATTGAAAAGTTATTGTGAATCAATCATAGATATTGATATTACGAATGCTAAATCATTTTATTTCCAATGCATAATGCGCTTGAAAAAAATTCAAAATCCGCATTCGTGGTTGGGCGCATGTGCCCGCAAATAACGAAGTTGAACTTCTCAAAGCCGTTAAACAAGGGCTTGTGTGTATGGGAGTTCGACATTATGAGTCTTGGTTCTCGTTTATAAAGAGGGAGACAATATATATGATAAGTCGTGGAAACACTAAAAAACACGAAGACGCATTGTGAATCATGTTGGAAGTCTATACATGACCAAAACTTATTGGAAGTCAATAACTAATTTTTTCTTTTCACAGTTTCAACTTTCACCTTTCTTTGTATAGTGTACTGTCACGTGAAATTCACTTGTAGTTTTCTAAATGTCATGCATTACATTTTGTATCGATGCATCACATTTTTTGTATTCATTTGTTTCATGTCATTTTGAAATGAATATTTGATGTTTTCATGATATTTGTATGTAGTACTACTTCATGCTATTTGGGCTATGTTTGACACGTTTAGCCGATAAGCTAGCTGAAAGTTGAAAAGCTACGTAATTGGAACAAAAGTGTTTGGTAAAACTAGCTGTTGAACAAGCTGAAATTGTAAAATGACATAAAAGGACATAATTATATAATTCTTTTTATATTTAACATTACTTTATTTTCACGTTAGTACTTATATGATATTAATATTGAAATTATTATAAATATTTTAATTTCACTCAAGTTATTTATCATCTTAAAAATATAATATTAATTTTTACTTATTTAATTTTCTATAGTTTTATTAAATTAAATAGAATAAAATAAATAATTTATAATTTGTAATATAAAATTATTTGTTTTATTCCAAAGTAGTAATTATTTATGTGCGGAAACCGTGTGCATATGAGACAAGTGTGATAACTGATAAGTAAATAGGTTTGGTAAAAACATAAAAGGCTAAGTGTGGAATTTTAATAAAATAATAAGGATAAAAATGAGAATATATTTAATAAGCTATAAGCTATAAGCTTTAAGCTACCTGAGATAGCTTATAGCTTAAAGCTTTAAGCTACTGAAATAAGCTCCTTCACCAAACACTTTTATTAAGCTTTTAAGTTAGTCAAATAAGTTTTAAGCTAGTCAAATAAGTTATAAACTAGCTGAAATGACATGCCAAACGTAGCCTTGATATAATTTTTCGCAACATTTTCATGCTATTTCGGCTATGTTTGGCATGCCATTTCAGCTAGTTTATAGCTTATTTGACTAGCTTAAAAGCTCTTCAAAAGTGTTTGGTGAATGAACTTATTTCAGTAGCTTAAAGCTTTAAGCTATAAGCTATCTCAGGTAGCTTATAGCTTAAAGCTTATAGCTTATTAAATTTATTCTCATTTTTATCCTTATTATTTTATCAAAATTCCACAATTACCCTTATATATTTATAAAAACACTAAAGATATTTTCCCTTCACACTTACGTATGCAGTTCCCGCCACACCGTTGCGCATCATAAGTACTAAAAATATTATATTAATAAAAATAAGTAAAAATCAATATTATATTTTTAAGATGATAAATAACTTGAGTTAATAAAATATTTAAAGTGATAATAATTTTAATATTAATATCATATAGGTATTAACGTGAAAATAAAGTAATGTTAAATATAAAAATAATTATACAAGTATATCCTTTTATGTCATTTTACAATTTCAGCTCGTTTTACCAAACACTTTTGTTTCAATCACGCAGCTTTTCAGCTTTCAGCTAGCTTATCAGCTTTTAGATATCAGCTAGCTTATAAGCTTTCAGCTAGCTTATCAGCTAAACATGCCAAACATAGCCTTCGTACTATAACAGGTTGCTAGATTTGATGTAAGGCTATGTTTGACATGTTTAGCTGATAAGCTAGCTGAAAGCTGAAAAGTTAGCTGAAAGCTTATAAGCTAGCTGATATCTGAAAGCTGATAAGCTAGCTGAAAGCTAAAAAGCTACGTGATTAAAACAAAAGTGTTTGGTAAAACTAGTTGTTAAACAAGCTGAAATTGTAAAATGACATAAAAGAACATACTTGTATAATTATTTTTATATTTCACATTAATACCTATATGATATTAATATTAAAATTATTATCACTTTAAATATTTGTATTAACTCAAGTTATTTATCATCTTAAAAATATAAAAATATTAATTTTTACTTATTTTTATTAATATAATATTTATAATACTTGTGGTGCGCAGCGGTGTGGCGGGAATGGTGGCGGAAACTGCATACGTAAGTGTGAGGGAAAAATATGTTTAGTGTTTTTATAAATATATAAAGGTAATGGTGGAATTTTAATAAAATAATAAGGATAAAAATGAGAATAAATTTAATAAGCTATAAGCTACCTAAGATAGCTTATAGCTTTAAGCTTTAAGCTACTAAAATAAGCTCCTTGACCAAACACTTTTTAAGAGCTTTTAAGCTAGTCAAATAAGCTATAAGCTAGCTGAAATGACATGCCAAACATAACCTAAGTATATTGTATATAAAATTGGTGTAAACTTACATCCGTAGATTTTAGGGGGTTTTTCTATAAAATAAAATATGCTCTCCTTCATCAAACTCTTTCACCATCTCTTAGCCTGCTGATTTATTTTATTTTCAATGCAGTATACAACATTAAATCTCTACTACCATCAACGGCTATGTTTGACATGTCATCTCAGCTAGCTTATAGCTTATTTGATTAGTTTAATGCTTATTTGACTAGCTTAAAAGCTCTTCAAAAGTGTTTGTTGAAGGAGCTTATTTTAGTAACTATCTCAGGTAGCTTATATGAGAAAGAGATAACAAGTATATAAGCTCTTCAAAAGTGTTTGTTGATTGCTATATATATGAGAAAGCGATTCTTATATGAGAACATGAGAATAAATCGTGACCGTCAAATCTAATCATGGATGATCAAGATTAAAACAATTTAGTGGTCACATGATCACTTAAAAATGTCATGTGACTTCATGTTTTAATCTTGACCATATATATAATATATATGGTATATATATATATATATATGGAGTATCATATGAGAAAGTCTTCCTTATGTGAGAAAGATAAGAATAATTTGTAGTCATTAGATTATTATAAACGCTTGAGATTAAAACCCATCATTAAGTGAATCACGTGCCCTGCAAATCTTTTTTTTTTCCCATCAACTTCTCCTTGCGTACGTGAAAATCCAGCTTCTACAAATCCTATTTTTTCTTCATCAACTTCTCCTTCCCTGTTCTGAACGTTCTCAATCGTGCAATTGTTCATGTCGTGCCGTCGTCGTAATTGTTCAACGCCGCCCTCTCGTCCTAGTCTCGTCATCGTTCAACGCCGTCTTTTCCTCTTCCTTGTGTCGTGCCATCACCGTAATCTTTCAATGCCGCCCGCTCATCCCAGTCTCGTCCGTCTTTATTCTTCATTGTTCTCTTTGAATAGTTCAACTTGTCCTTCTCTATCAGGTGTCTGTTACAATTGTTGTTAATTTTGCTGATTTTCGAGCATATTTGTGCTCTTTGTATACTGCTATTTGTAGCTATTGCTTTTAACTAATTGGTATATTGCTAATTCAGATTATTATAATGCTATTTGTATCTAATCATCAAGTATATTATAATTATTAATTCCTTGTGATTGTTATATGCAGAGCCAACAAGAGGAACCCACGCCTTCTTATTTGACAGTGATATATTTCCATGGACGTGGGTGATGATGAAGCTGAAATAGCTTCACCGTTAGAAGGGATCAATGATACAATGAACACATCATAGGAATGTATTCCTATGTGTGATGAAGAATTGAAACTAGTAATCGCAAAGGTGTTTGATACGTTAGAAGAAGGAGAAAGCTTTTATAAAAAGTACGCACTCACTGCTGGTTTTAGTGTTCGTAACTCATCTCAATTAAAAGATAAATACAGATTGAAATGGAGGTATTTTGTTTGCTCAAAAGAGGGCTTCAAAGCACAGAAAAAAGATGTTGTGACAGATTTGCTTATTGATGATTTTTTTTCTTCCTAAAAGTAGAAGAAGTAAAATAACAAGGGAAGGGTGTAGCGCAAAAATTTCTTTCAAGAGGATAGAAGATGAAAAATATGAAGTTAAACGATTTGATGAAGGTCATACTCATGCATTAGCGACACATAGAAAGAAACAATTCTTGAGATATGCAAGGAGTGTAAACAATGTTCACAATAACTTGTTGTTTTGTTATAATATAGCTAATGTAGGACCTTCAAAATCTTATCAATTACTAGAAGAGCAAGTCGGTGGTTATGATAACATAGGGTGCACAAAAAGGGATCTCCAAAATTATTGTAGGGGTTTGAAAGAATTGGTCAAAGACTCTGATGCACATATGTTTGTTGATAATTTTAAAAGAAAACATGATATGAACCATTCATTTTATTATGACTATGAGGTAGATGATGAAGGCAAGCTGAAATATGTATTTTGGCAGACAGTCTTTGTCGCAAAAATTATTCTTTGTTTGGGGATGTGGTTTCTTTTGATACAACATACAATACCAATAAGTATTGCATGATTTTTGCACCATTCACCGGCGTAAATCATCACCGACACAGCATAACATTTGGGGCTGCCTTCTTAAAAGATGAAAAGATAGAATCATTTGTCTGGTTGTGTTAGAGAAAACAGAAAGAGAGAAAAAGAAATGCATCTGAAAACTTCTATTATGAATTGGTTAAACTGATACAGAGAAGATGAATCCTTATATAGGATTGTAGAAGCTTGTTCAGCAAGTTAAGCTAACAACCTAACTGCTATAACTACTCCTAACTGAATTGACAGCTGGCATAACAGAATTGACAGCTAACATAACAGAATAACAGAAAAGACTAGTGTGTCCAGCTGACATTCCAGCTGGCACAAACACAAGTACACATAGGCGATATTTTCATATCCCTAACCTTCCTATTCACTCTAATACACCCCCTCAAACTGAAGTAGGTGACAACATAAGATGTTTGTCAACTACATTCAGTTTGTCTCTCATAAGTAGAAATCTGGTTGGAGATAGGGCCTTTGTGAAGATGTCAGCTCTTTGATGTTCTGAGGGCACATGCTGAACAACTAGGCTCTTGGCTTGCACTTTTTCCCTGACAAAAAATAGATCCATTTCCATGTGCTTTGTCCTTGTGTGTAAAATTGGATTATGAGTTAACAAAACAGTACTCATATTATCACATAAGACAGTAGGAACAGTAAAAGCAATCTTCAACTCTGTGAGAAGTGATTCCACCCATAGTAATTCTGCTGTTGTGTTAGCAAGGCTTCTATACTCAGCCTCTGTGCTAGACCTGGCCACTAGTGTTTGCTTCTTTGCAGTCCAAGAAATAAGATTTGGCCCCAAAAAGACACAAGACCCAGATGTAGACCTTCTATCATCTGGATCTGATCCCCAGTCAGCATCACAAAAAGCCAACAAAGGAAGAGGCTGTGTCATTGAACAAGGCTGCAAGAGCACTCCATGAGTGATAGTACCTTTGAGATACCTCAAAATTCGCTTTACTGCCTTCCAATGCTCCTCATGAGGATCAGACAAAAATTGACAGACCTTGTTCACTGCATAAGATATTTCAGGTCTAGTTATTGTTGCATATTGAAGAGCCCCAACTACACTTCTATATTCAGTGGGATCATGCAAGCTAGTCCCTCCATGCTTGGTAAGCTTTTCCCCAAACTGCATAGGTGTAGAGATAGGTGCAGCATCTGCCATATTCACCTTTGTTAGAAGATCATTGATGTATTTTGTTTGATTGAGAAGAAGACTGCCATTGGCCAGGTGTGTGACTTGAACACCCAAAAAATAATCAAGCTGTCCTAGTTGCTTTAGAGCAAAAATAGAATGAAGCTTGGCAGTGAGCTGCTGAATAAGGACCATAGAATCACCAGTAAGAATTATACCATCAACATATATCAACATATAGATGCAGCCAAGAGGAGAGTTGTAGGTGAAAAGTGAGGGATCACATTTACTAGCTTTGAACCCAAACTGAAGCAACACTTCTTTAAGCCGATGAAACCAAGCCCTTGGGGCTTGTTTGAGGCCATAGAGAGCCTTGTGCAACTTGCACACCAATGTCTTGTCCTTATGCTCAAACCCAGGAGGTTGAGTCATATACACTTCCTCCTCCAAGACACCATTTAGAAAAGCATTATTAACATCTATTTGCTGTAATGGCCATCCTCTGGAAATAGCAAGGGACAAGATGAGTCTCACTGTGATTGGTTTGACTACTGGAGAAAAGGTCTCAGAGTAGTGAAAGCCTTGAACTTGACTATAGCCCTTAGCTACCAATCTGGCTTTGTATTTGTTGATGGAGCCATCAGGATTCTCCTTGACTCTATAAATCCACTTGCATCCCACTGCTTTTCGGTTGGAAGGGAGAGGGACAAGAGACCAAGTACCATTGCTCATAAGAGCATTATACTCTTCCTTCATAGCTTGTAACCATTTGTCATCCCTCATAGCTTGTTTAACAGTGGTTGGTTCCATGTGTGTCAACAATAGAGTAGGATTAAGTCTTGGTTTGATAATGCCTGATTTAGATCTAGTTTGCATAGGATGAGCATTCACAGGTACTGCAACAGTAGAAGCTGAACTTGCAGCATGTACCCCTGAGGATGTAGCCATTTCTTGATGTGCTGATTCTGAGGATGCATGCTCAGCTGGCTGAGATGTTGAAACTAAACCAGAACCAGTAGGAATTGGAGAAGGTTGTGACTGCAGGTCTGATGCTTCGGATTGTGGAGAAAGTGGCCCAGGATTAGCCAATTCAGTAGAGATTGGAGCTGGAGAGGGCTGAGGCATGCTCCTAGATATGATAGGAACAGTAGAAAGAGGAAAATACTCTGCTGAAGAGGTTGGTGGTGAAAAAGGTTCAGAAGGAAAGAGAGTAGTATAGGGGAATCTATGTTCATGAAACAGAACATCCTTGGAAACATATATTCTACCAGATTGATCAAGACATTTGTAACCCTTATGACTGGAAGAATAACCCAAGAACACACACTCTTTTGAGTGCAAAGACAATTTGTTGGAATTATAAGGCCTGAGAAATGGAAAACAAGCTGAACCAAATATTTTGAGGCTTTTAAAATCAGGATGATTACCATACAATTTGAAGTAAGGACTAGCACCTTGTAGAGTAGTAGTAGACATACGATTTATGAGATAAGTGGCTGTGAGGAAAGCATGATCCCAAAAATGCAAGGGCATAGAAGCATGAGATAACAAAGCTAAACCTGTTTCTACTATGTGCCTATGTTTCCTTTCAACACTCCCATTTTGATGATGAGTATGGGGACAAGTGACCCTGTGGACAACTCCTAGGGCCTGAAAATGACCAGTTAAAGGTTTAAATTCCCCTCCCCCATCTGTTTGGACACTCTTAAGCTTGTGGCCAAATTGCAATTCAATCATGGTGTGAAAATTGACAAAGGTAGTGTAGGTATCAGATTTCTTCTTTAAGGGAAAAATCCATGTATATCTTGTGAATGCATCAACACATGTTAGAAAATAGAAGAAACCACAAGAGGATTCCATAGAAGATGGTCCCCACAAATCAGCAAACACCAATTCAAAGGGTTTTGTGTAAACTGTGGTTGAAGAAGAAGAAGGCAAGCGATGTATTTTTCTCAAACAACAAGCTTTACAAAAAGAAAACACACTTTTATTGCTTGAAACTGGAACATTACACAAAGACAAAGTTTGCTTGAGAACATCATGATGGGGATGACCCATTCTATTATGCCACAACTCATAAATGGAAATATTACTACTACTATTACAAGGTGCAGAACTTGAAACACTAGAATTCACTAATGAAGAAGGCAAATCAATAGCAGAAGATGCTTTGTTTCCTACAGGCTGAGAAGCTAAGCCAGCCTGTGCCAGTGGCTGAGAATGCAAAGAAGACCGAAACAAAGAAGCTTTAACAGGAGAGTGAGACACAGCTTGTGAGGGTGGTCCATCAAAGTAATAAAGACCATCATCACCAACACTTCCAGTGAGAAGAAGTTCAGAGGTGTCCTGATGACGAACAGCACAAAAATTGGCATGAAAAGTGAAGTAAACATTATTATCTTTAGCAAAACGACTAACACTAACTAGATTCTTTGTAATAGAAGGAACAAGGAGCAACTTATTAAGAATTAAAATAGCTTTAGGATTAAAAAGAGAGGGAAGAGTGGCTGAACCTATGGACTGAATTGGTAATCCTTGACCATTGCCCACCAGAAGTTGATCTTGTGTTACTAGAGGCACATTATCCACAAAAATGCCAGGATTGTTTGTCACATGATGTGTGGCCCCAGAGTCAGGACACCAATTCACTTGAGGTGCAGCAGTGAATTGTGTAGAAGATGCAGGAGCAGTAGTCAACATGGCCTGAGGAGCAACACCAGTGGGAGCTGGATGTTGTGGAGACCTTGGAAAAGTGGTTGGCTGAGGAGCCCAAGGTCTTGCAAATTGCATACCAGCAGCTTGTGGAAATTGCATTCCAGCAGCTGGAGGAAAATGCATTCCAGTTGGTTGAGGAAATTGCATGCCAGAGATAGGTGGAACACACCAAGGAGGCCAAGTAGGCATACCAGGACCTGAATTAGCATTAGAACCATACTGTGGATACATGGGATTGTAGGATGCATAAGGTGTAATCCCAAAATTAGCCATAGAAGGAAAACCCCCAAATTGCATTGGAGAAAACCCTAAATTGGGACTAACATTCCCAAATTGACCAGAATTTCCAGATTGTCCAGAATTACCATGAGGATTAGTACCAGGAGCAACTCCTGAAGGGCGTGACCAGCAAGAAGCTGTGTCATGACCCCATTTGTTGCAGTATGTGCACTGGACATTGAGTCCTCTCCCGCGCCCGCGTCCTCTGCCATAGCCACCAAAATTGCGATTTTGTTCATCGCGACTCTCATAGCCAGAAGCAACAGTACCATCGAGTGGCTGGGAAGAAGCGACACTGGTTGCAGGAGGTTGCGGCGCTGGCGATGGCGGCGCCGGAGTAGGCTGAGTCCACAGAGCTTGTGGCGGCGGCGCCGGTGCAGTAGAAGATGAAGGCGGATTTTGCGCCTGTGCAAGGAACACTGCAGGAGTGGTTTCAGCTTGTTGTTTCTTTCGCATCCTATCAAATCGTGCTTCATGCGAAATCACCATAGCTTCCACCTCAGAAATCGAGTAGTAGGTTGTTTGGTTGTAGATAACCGTCATCAAAGCACTGTACTCTTCAGAGAGACCATCGAAAATAGCTTCCAGATGATCACGGAAAGTCACAGGTTCTCCAATTGAAGCAAGCGTATTCACAATCGTTTTGATCCTTTGCAGAAATTCAGAAGCAGTTTTGGTACCTTTTGTGATGTTCTTCAACTCATTCCTCAATTGTGTTGACTGAGCACGCGATTTGGCATTGAAAAACGAGTGAATCTCTTCCCAGATCTGCCAAGAGTGCACACACTGGATCACATTGGGAAGAATCGAAGGCGAAAGCGTAGAAAGAAGCCAGGTGAAGAGGAATGAATCCTGTTGCTCCCAATCTGAAAACTCAGGATTCACATTCTCCATGATTCGATCTTCCTCAGTCAAGAATTTCACAGGAATTTGAGGAGGATCTTGAACGAATTTCTGCAGCTTGTGAGATCTGATGACACCTTCTACTTGTTGCTTCCATGAGTAAAATTTGGAATCATCAAGCTTGATGCTCAATTTGTGAGAGAATGCTTGAGAAAGAGAATTCGTAGAAGAAGGAGTAGGCAGAGAAGAAGGTGAAGACTCCATAGCCATGGATCTTAAGCTCTTGATACCATGTTAGAGAAAACAGAAAGAGAGAAAAAGAAATGCATCTGAAAACTTCTATTATGAATTGGTTAAACTGATACAGAGAAGATGAATCCTTATATAGGATTGTAGAAGCTTGTTCAGCAAGTTAAGCTAACAACCTAACTGCTATAACTACTCCTAACTGAATTGACAGCTGGCATAACAGAATTGACAGCTAACATAACAGAATAACAGAAAAGACTAGTGTGTCCAGCTGACATTCCAGCTGGCACAAACACAAGTACACATAGGCGATATTTTCATATCCCTAACCTTCCTATTCACTCTAATAGGTTGTTTGAAACATTTTTGAAAGCAATGGGAGGACATAAACCTATTGTGATCATAGCAGATCAAGACCCAGCTATGAAGGTCGCAATAGACAAGGTGTTCACAGGTTCTTCTCATAGATTTTGCATGTGGCATATTCTAAAAAAACTTTCAGAAAAGGTGGGTGCTTCATTGAATGATGATGCTGATTTTAACCGTCGTTTTAAGTCTTGTGTTTGGAATTCAGAGTCTCCAGAAGAGTTTGAATTTAGGTGGGAAAAGGTTATTAGTGCTTATAATTTAGAAGGAAATGGTTGGCTCTCCCAAATGTATGACATACGAAGTATGTGGATACCAACTTATTTTAGAGATTTGTTTTTAGCTGGAATTTTGAGAACAACATCCAGATCAGAAAGTGAAAATTCATTCTTTGGTAATTTCTTGAATAAAAATCTTAGCTTGGTAGAGTTTTGGATGAGATTTGATTCTGCAATGGAATCACAAAGGCATAAAGAGTTACTTGCAGATCATGATACACTTAATGCGGTGCCTGAATTGAAGTTGCATAGGGATATAGAGAAACATGGTGGAAAAGTTTATACTAATGAAAATTTTTACAAATTTCAAGATGAGTTGTGGAGTACATGTGTGGACTGCGGAGTAGAAGAAACAATAGAGGAAAATGGTCTATCATTGATTAGTATACTTGAATATATCATGGTCAAGGACATCAAAATCAAGAAACTCAGAAAAGTAACGTTAAAAAAAAAAAACTTAGAGAAGTAACTTATATAAATGTGAATATCAGTGACACAACAGCAGAAAATCAGCAAGCATTCAAGAGATTTTAAGCCTAATACCTCGCACAAACATATAGCCCACAAAGCCTGAATAGCAGTCTTACAAATCACAAGAACACAAACAGCCCTCCCCATCCAGATTTTGATTCCACAGAAACAGAATAAGGACAAGCAAAGGGGTTTAAAAGTATTTCCTGCACAGCTACATCAGCATAATCGTCTTTCTCTTTCCCTCTCCCTCACCTGCAATCGAGTTGTGAAGAGGACAAGAGTGTGTCTGAGGAGAAGAAGGAACGAAGGGAGGAAGAGGTTTCTCCGTGACTGAGGTGAGTCATATTTGTCAAAAATTATTTTGGGTCCTTTCTTCAGTTTCTTGCTACTTCTTGGATGCTACTTCTTTACTTCTTTAGACAAGGTTACCTTTCTTCTTTACTTCTTTGCATCCAAGAAACGAAGGGAGGAAGAGGCTTCTTCGTGACTGAGTTGAATGATGAATACTAATTATGCACATGTACTTTCAGATTGAGGTTTCATAGACTTTGCTCCCTACGACACACAACCTTACTTGCTCGTGTTCGTGTTATGGATGGTTGGGTTGCATATTTAGGCAAGTTATGGGAAGAGGTTGGTGGTTGGGTTGCATACTTAGGCAAGTTATGGGAAGGCTGGGGCCGTGTTGAGGTATGTAGTGAATGCTTCATTTACAGCGGATACTAAAAAAAAGGCCTTTTTTGGCGTTGTTAGGCCTAGCTTCTTTTCTTCTAGTCTCTGCTGTTTTATGCTGTTAGATTTTATATTCTCTTGAATGTGATTCTTCTTTTACGTCATTATTAAGGTCTAAAGTATTTGTTTAGGTTGAAAGGGACCCCTTTCCACTGGAAGTAGATTGGAGAGGAGTATTAAATGATGTTAGACAACAACACACCTGTGGTTGCTGCTGGGCATGTTCAACAGCCGATGCAGTTGAAGGAGCCTGCAAACTTTCTACCGGTCGCTCGCTTATCATCTCTGTACAGGAGTTGGTTGATTTTAACTTTAGAAATTATGGCTGCGAGGGTGGTTATCCGCGGTTTGCACTTCAATATATTAAGGAATGTGGTGTGGCCTTAGAGAGTGACTATCCATATGTTGCAAGGCAGCAGGTTCCTAGATTTGATGTAAGTATATTGAAATAAAATTGGTGCAAATAGATTTTAGGGGTTTTTTATAAAATAAAGGCTTAATTGCACTTTTGGTCCCCCAACTATTGTCTTCTTGTGAAAATCGCCCCCAAACTTTAAAATTAGCAAAAAACGTCCTCCAACTATACATGTTGCACTTTTGGTCTGCCGTTTGCCTTCCGTGAGAAAACTAACGTGAGAAGCTGATGTCACATGCTTCTCACGGACATGTATAGCTGGAGGACTTTTTTGCTAATTTTGAAGTTTGATGATGATTTTCGCAGAAAGGCAATAGTTGGGGGACCAAAAGTGCAATTAAACCTAAAATAAAATATGCTCTCCTTCATCAAACTCTTCCACCATCTCTCTTAGCTGCTAATTTACTTTATTTTCAAATACAAAATGCAGCATTAAACCTCTACTTGCGTCAACGAAGGGGAGCTATCAAAATTCACGATTTCGTGTGTGTACCCCCAAACAACGAACCTGAGCTTGTTAGAGCCGTTGATCGAGGACCTGTTTGCGCGATTGTTCGAGTTCACATTGCCCGATTCAGTGCTTATAAAAAGGGCGATGGTGTTTATCAGGAGCCATGGTCGCACAATACACACATGGCCGGCATGCAAAGTCACGTCTTGACCATCGTGGGCTACGGATCGAATGAACACGGTGATTATTGGTGGGTTCGAAATTCGTGGGGCTCCAATTGGGGCTATGATGGGTACGCATATATAAAGAGAAGCAGTTGGAATCGTGAAGGAGCTCTAGGGATCAACACGGAAGCTTGCTATCCAATTTTTTAAATTATCTCAATATCTATGTTACACTTTCGTGTTATCCAATTTTTTAAATTATCTCAATATCTATGTTATACTTTCTAGTTCTGCTGATTGACCGACCGTGGGGTTGTTCTTTCTTTTTTGAGTTTTTCTTTCGAGCAGTCCGTGTTTACCCTGTTTATGGTGTTTTTACTTGCTCATCTTCCGGCCTTGGGGGTTCTGTCCTCAAGGTATTTTTCTTTACTTTTCAAAAAAAATGCATAGTAGAGTGTCCTTTACCGTGGCAAATTAAAGTTTTTGTTAGACAAATAGGATCTATACATGTTACTCTCTTTATTCCTAATTATAAGACATAATTTCAAAATTTTCATGTTCCTAATTATAAGATCTCTTACAATAATCTAGCAAAAAAATTTGTACTCTTCCATATTTACCCCTCACATTAATTGAATGTTTTCAATTCCAAAGTTATCACCTACCATTAATTACTACTAATCCAACTAACTATAAATGCAATGATTATTAGTGAGAGAAAATGACAAAGGGTAAATAGGGAATAATGTATGCATTTTTAAAAAACTAATATATTAATTAGTCACATTAAGTGCTTTCTTAATAAGGACAATTTTTTAGAATATGTCTTAAATTTAGGAACATAGGGAGTAGTTTGTGAACTGAAACATACCCTATCACAAGCACTCTTGAGCGAAATCAGAAAAAATAAACTGATAATTCCACTGCCAATAGTCAAATTTCTCAAAGAAGTCCTTTAGGTTTCAGCTAGATAGCTTTTTATTTTTCACTTAAACACACATTGAATATAACATGTAAGTCATTCATAATATGAAAGAAAGTTAACATAATAACGTCAGAAAAGGGATACTAAAAGAATGCACAGAAAGAGAAAGTTAATACGCAAAAGAACATAATAAGTAAGTACATTTCTTTCTGGTGGTAAAAGCCATTGATCTCTACAAAAAAAGAATTAGAAATATTAGTGTCACACAAGTAATTATATGAAAGTAATTAGATAAAACATTTTTGGAACAATGATTTTTTTATCAAACTAAGAATGTTATGGAAGTCTAGTTCAACTGACTTGCTGAGGCATATGACTAGTTCATACCTCAGAAAAATTATGGCCAAGTGTCACACAAGCAATCATATAGGAATTGGAGAGGAACTCCTAAAGAACCTCAAAAATCAGTATACTAAGTAATTTTGTTGAAATGGTACTAAGAAAAAGAGCATGACATCGCACATGTGAAGGTTATGAGCATCCTATTTCCATTAAACATAATTAGTAGCATATAAACAAATAAACTTATGAAAGCAACAGGTTTGTAACTGCAGTAACATTTTAAGGACATCACAACATGTCATAACCCTTTTGCTAAAGAACTTAAGGCTCTAGTAATGCTAGGAGGCAGTGTTGTATATGTATCAAAAGAAACCTAAATAAGGAACCATTTTGCAGAATAAGTTGATAACAAGCCTTCAAGCTTATCTCTTCACTGATTCTGATATATAAAGAGATGCAACCTAAGTCATTTTGTAGTTCAATACCTAGTTATGAACAAATACATATAGTTTTAGACTTCCTATTACATGTGGCTTGGGTCAAAATCATTCCATGCTTCAAATCAATTTCAAAAAGGACACTTGGGAGTTGGGAGATATAAGCTTAATGTTGTTCAACCAAATAGCAGAATTTCAACATTTATCCAGAACTGAAACAAAAAGAGAATAGTTGATACAATGAGGTAAATGGTATAAAATCTCATCATACCATCAACACCAACCGATTTAAGATGTTGTGCAATACTTAAAACAATAATCAGCGAAGATTCTGAATTATAGCCCTCTCCCAGAAAAAATATATATCAATTTATTCCAAATGAAACACAGAAAAGAACCATATCCAGTGGCTTTTTCCTCCTCTAGGCGTTTCATTTCATCAAAGGTTCGATCAGCATAACTCCCAACGCCGAACCCACGAAAATGATGGAGTATGTATTGCGTACAAGCCATGCTTCCCATCAATGCAAAGTTTTCCTTGAAGACACGGGACCTGTAGAGTTTCTCTGGTTCCGATGGATATGATACGGAATATGCATCGCACCACCGTTGAAATTCAGACTCGAGAATTTCTTTAGGAAGTTTGCGAAAACAATCGGCTGCGCCTCCTACAAACGGGGTAGGCTTGGGTATTTCAGCCCAAGCTTTGATGCCGAAGCGCTTGTGTCTCTCTTCCTCTGTTGGATATTGCATGTCTAATTCCTTGCAAAGGCTTTCAAACAGTTGTTTGACTTTTGTTGCAGTAGTATGGAGACCGTAGTCGCCATCATTCTCATTCTTGTGATGGTAACAACAGGAGTCGAAAGCTGAAGCGTCTGTGGTCGTCATCTGCAGAAGGAAGCCTGGTCAGACTTAGGTTTTCTCCTAGATAAATACTATCAAGCCCATTAGCATTAGCCCACAAAACAAAACCAACATGTTTATGAGGGAGTAAAAAATTTGCCAAACTTGATTGTTATTTATAGTTCACGAAATTGATATTAGAATAACTGAATAAGTTGTTAAGAAATCACTAAGCATATATTTAGTAAAAGAGTACTGCTCTACTCCTAAGTCCTAACAAAACAATATCAATACAGACTGGAACGAAGGCAGCCAGCATCACAAGATAATCACAAAGTCGACAACCAGAAAACCCCTGAACTTAATAAAAACTACCAATTAGTACTGTTAGCTACAAAATTACCTTAACTCTGTGAATCTGACCGATCGAAATTTCAGGATTTTGATGTGGAGGACTTCAATCTGATACAGAAAATTAGAATCAAAATCTCTTTAGGAAAACCAGATCAAAACGAAGTTGAAATCAAAATAAAATACGAAAACAAAACCTAATTAATGCACGCCGGAAGAAGGAAAACCTAGTTAATGAAACGCTTGTGTTTTCAGATGAAGCAAAAAATTAAACGCTTGACGTGAGGTTTATATAAGACAAGAAACCGCGTATATTTGATTAAAAGATACGGTTTTTTGCACCAATCAAATCTTGCTTTTTTAAAAAAAACTTAATCAAATCTAATAAAATTTCTTTTGTAAAGGTTATAAAACTAAAATCAATTTTATATTTAAAACTAAATTTTAGAAATTCACGTTAAAGAGAACATTGCCTAATTTTAAAATATATTTAGAGGTTCAAATTACGAGAAAATCTTTTTTAGTTTTTACTCTTTACTTTACTTTTATAAACTAAAATTTAAACATGGTTGTATTCAAAAAAATAAATCTAAAATTTAAAAAATTCAAAAGTTGTGATTTCATTTTTTTTTTGATAAGCAAAACTTTGCATTAAAATAGAAGTACAAGGGGTACTTCAATCCCAATATAACAAAGAAAAACATGACAAAACAGAAAAGAACAAGAAAGAACCTGAACCTACAAACCCAAACTAGCACTCCTACCAAAAAAAAAACAAACCAACCTGCAGACCCAACACTACACTGCGAAAAAAACTACCCAGCCATCAATAAAAACACTTGGGCGAATGTCAATCCAAGAAGGTGCACAGCAGGGGAATGACATTGAAAAACTAATATGTTTTGACGAACTTATATTAAGCAAAAACAAACACCACACCCAATACATACAGATAAGTAACTAAGCCTGCTCCACCTAAATGATTTTCAGATAATTAGATAATTATAAGCCAATTTTGAAACAAAATCAGCCGCTTGATTAATGAAAGACAAAGCAAAAAAATCAACTAAAGAAAATTATCAAGTGGTAAGAGCTAGGGGATATAAGGGTTGGGAGGGAAAGGTCCAGGGTTCAAAATCCTAGAAAGGGACATTTGAAGGGATTTTCTAACTTACTAACAACTAACCACTAATATTATTGGTGATGGTTGGTTCCCACATGGTTCTCTCATGCTTTACCGGGAAGATGCTTTTGCTGAGTTGCACTTAAACAAGGTAGCTGATTTAATATCTAATGGCAATTGGAGACATGATTTGATTGAGTATGTTTTTAGCCCGGCAACGGCGACTTGTATTCTTGTTGTTCCATTGCCTTTGTAGGTGTGTTCTGATACTCTTTTTTGGCCGGAGACTTCTGACGGTTGGTATACCTCCAAGTCTGGCTATGATTTTATTCGGAGATGGCAATACCAGGCGGAGGCTTCATCCTCCACGGCTGTTGTCCTACCTACAACATTTTGGCAAAGGATTTGGAAATCAATTGCGATTCCTCGTTGCAAAGGGGTGGTTTGGAGAGCTAGTTTTGGTTTCTTGTCGGTTAGAGCGTCGCTTCGTCGGAGGGGAATGGATGTTGATCCATCTTGCCCGTGGTGCGGTATAGAGGAGGAGACGACCAGCCATGTTCTGGTTCAGTGCCTGGTGGTGGCACGTTTCTGGTTCGTTGCTTTGGGTCTTCGTGTGGACGGTGGAGGGATTTTCATGAGCTACTTTCGGGTTTCATTCAGGGCATGGATTCAGCAGTGGTGGAGCGAGTTTTTACGACTGTGTATGCTGTGTGGGAAGCAAGGAAGGCTCGGGTGTTTGAGGGCAAGAGTTGCAAATTCCGCACGTGATGGAGAGGGTGGCAGCACTCCAATCACTGCCTCGACCTTTTGCTGTACAACGCTCAATGGTGGATGGTAGATCGACGTGGAGGAGGCCACATCCGGGATGAATTAAAATCAACTTGGATGCCTCCGTGCGCAGGTCCGTTGCAGCGTTTGGCATGGTGGCCAGAGATGAGGAGGGTGAGGTTCTTACGACGGCGACTTTAGCTCCAGTCATGATGCAATCTGTAGGTTTAACCGAGACTCTTTGCTTCCGGTGCGCAATGCAGTTAGCTATTGATCTTGGATTTCGTACCGTTTGCTTTGAAACGGACTCCCTTCAGCTGTTCCAGTGGTGGCGTCGTCGTAGCCGAGGGCATTCCTATTTGGACCTTATTATTTCTTATTGTCGTTCACTTTTGTTTTCTTTTACAAACATGGATGTTTCTTTTGTTTGTCGTTCCGACAATAGTGCCGTAGACTTCTTAGCCCGAGGTGCTTCCTCTTTTTTGATTTGGATAGAGGAGGGGCCGCCGGGTCTAAATGCTTTTGTTCGTTCTGACATTTTAGCTTTTGTGCCCGCTTAGTTTCAATATATTTGAATTCATTTCAAAAAAAGAAAAACCACTAACATTTGCCTATAAAAAAAACAATTAATTATATCTAAACTTTTGTGGCCGGTGGGCTTTATAATATACCTACTTATTCACATGGTAACTCTCTTGTGCTTAGTTCAAAAAAAAAAAAAAACTCTCTTGTGCTTGATAGACTGATCTTTCTCTTTCACGACGACTTGAGGCTTGAAATTTTACTGAATTTTTTCTTAGATGTGTCTTCACAAGTTGTGGCGAGATAGATGAAATCATGAAAAGATATTAGTTGTTGCAGTGATATTCCAGTGTCACTTCTCAAGACTATTTTGATGTAGTGTATAATTTTGGTTCAATGTAACTTTATTGAGTTCCCACTATACATAATCTCCAAACCCATTTGGGATAGGGTCCGGTTCAAGTATACGAGTTCAGGTTTATGGTAGACAAAACCCACCCGACCCGATGCCATCTCTACTCAAGTAATTTATTTCACTTCAGAGCACCAATAAAAGAATGCAGTTTAGTGCTGGCTAGTTCAATAAATGAAATCGATATATTTGTATTCACATGCAAGTTTTAAGTTTAATGTTAGGTACTTGTCATTCATGATAAATGATCAAAAAGTTATTTTATAGTTACCTCATGGATTTGGATCCTCTCATGCATCACATTTATCTTAAAAATTCTGACCAAAAACAAGATTCATTTTCATACAAGCGAGAAATATGAACCCTGCCCTTCCATTAACTACAGCAAACAAACTAAAAATATCCATCACCAACAATGTGGATGCTCATTTAACTACCCTATCCATTGATAACAAGACAAGAGTCAACATGTCTCTAGTAAGATAAATAAGCATGATCCAACCAAACAACATGGCTAGTTGGCTACGGATAATTTCTAACCCAATACAAAGAAATGCTCACACAATAAAAATATCACTTGCCAATGGCTGGAAAGAAAATAACTGATAAAATCACTTCAATTTACAGTTTACCAGCATCATGCTACATCCTAACGTACCTCCTGCACAAAACCCTATACCTATGGGGTCGTACGAAACCAGAATGAAGCAATAGTGAGATATCCAAGGCTGGTATTATTGATCTTGTGTCTTGTGATATACAACAGATCCCCACCGTCTAGATAATCATCTCTCTAGTTCAAGGATGTCCTATCTGATGATTTAGGATCATTTTTATCACAATTGAGATTGATCTTGGACTGTGATTTGTCAGGTGATTCCACATCATCTTGTTGATCCTCATCTTTCTTTGCATTCAGAAATCGACCGCTACATCCTCTTGCTCTCCTAAGAGCATGCAAATGTCGAGATTCATGCAAGTATGGCTGCAAGATTTGTTTAAAGAACAAGTAAGTACCTCCATAGAGGCAGCCAGGCAGGAATGCTAAGAGGATTGAAGCATGAGGCTCAATCAATCTATGGGGACAAAATCAATACTAACATAAAAAAGTTAGCAGTTCATGACAAAATAAAACTCTTATTTTCATTTTCTTTAATCAACTTGGACATCATAAAGAACCACAACAGCTGAAGAGATTGATATACCTTCCGATTCCTTATAACTTTCTTTTCTGATTCAGCTTTGGCACGGGATTGTCTACGTCTTAATATTCCATGATATTGTTTTGCATTGACAAATACAGGCTCCTCAACTGCATCAGTTGGAAGAGGAACGCCAGCTTGCTGAATTCCCATTAACTGAAGATGGGCCTGGCACAAAAAATTGTTCAATAAATGGAGGATCAGAAAAAAATTCTTACAAGAAGCCACCGCACTACTACAAAAGTTAACATTTTAGAATTATATCAAACCATTGGCTGTCCACCATAGGGTTGTGGGGGATAAGGTTGTGTCTCGTAGGGAGCAAAGATGCTTCTACAGTAAGGATCTGGATATGGATAAACAGGTGGCACCTTCAAGTAGATAAGCAAACAACAGAAATCATTAAAAAGCACAATAAGTTTACGTTCTAAACTGATTCAATTGAACATTTACCCAGATAAAGTGAACTAAATTTGCAAGCCATAATTACTGGTGTAAACAGTGGTTCTGAACAAACTTCTCACTTCTATAATATCGCGTCTGGATAACAACTGAAACCAGTACTTGCTCAGGTAATCACTCATAAACTATAGTTCTTAATTGACATGCCAACATTTTATTGGTAGGAGAGAAAATGAAACACAGTTGGGGGATAGGGGATTTCAGTCCAACTTCAGATTGCACTGTAAGTCATAATATTTTGGTATGACAGAAGCTTGAAATTCTTCTCAAGGCCAAATTAAGTATTAGTAAGAAAAGCAGTAGCTATTTATTATATGATCAAGAAATTTCTGGCATCCAGAACTCCTTTTCTTATAATAACTAACTTTCAAATTAATTTGTTGAGGCACATGAGGAAGTTCCCACCTTCACATATAGAAAAAAGGAGTGAAAACAGCCAATTTATTCATGAATTAGGGGAAGAACATGCCTGGGAAATTTGGTTGAATGACAAAACAATAACCACGTCTCTCTCTATTGTATACCACAACATAGCAAGAAACATCAGATGGTTTTGAATGACTTATGCCTATAGCCCTAGATTGTCAAACTATATAGTCTATGAAACCTCGAGTCCCTACACGTATATTCAACTCAACAAGTCGTAAGAGCTTATGATATATAAATGTAATAATGAAAATACATATAAGTATCCAAACAGAAATTAATTCCATGTGCATAATAAATATTCATCATTCAACTCTGTAATAAAGCAAACGATGATAAAAGTATGAAAGTAAATGTTACAACCATGTAGAGAATACCAAATCATATCCTCATATGAGCAATCAACCAAAAAACAACAATAAACCATATTTAGACTTAGAACCAGCAACCAATCAATCATGGTCCACACATGCAACCGCCAAAAAGAACAAGAAATCACAATTAACCAATCAGCCAAAGACTAGCAGCAGAGCATGGACAGAGACAAGCTTCGATTAACAGAATCAGTGAACATGAGAAAGGCCGCAAATTTAATTGAGCAATAAAGCAAATCAATTGCATAACAAACGAGCAATACGAGCTTCGACTTGAATCAACAACCAAAGCTTTGACAATGACATGACCAAATCAATAGAAAGCAGTTCAATTTTTGTTTCGGAGATCTTTGACACTGTATGTTGAAGGAAACGCGGCATAAAATGATTGTTGTGTGTCCAAAACTTTGACCTGGCATTTCAGGCTACAAAATGCTACATTTTGGGCAAAAAATGACATGACACACCAGACTCGTAGACTCACCGATGGATTTGTGAGTTCACACAAGTTAGATTGAGACTCAGCAATGAGTTTCATGCAATTCAACTCATTTTCCCTACGGAGAAATGTGAACTTGTCTAAACATATGAGTTAACTCGCGAATTTGACAACCAAGTATGACCTATACAAAACAATATATTCCTTAGGATTTGTGAAATTAATTAAATACTAGGATGCGGGTTCAATAAGGATTGAGGATCTCAAATCCTTGAACAAACATATTTTGCTCGTCAAGACAAAATCATAAGAAAGCCTAGAGAAACTTCAAATTCTTGGATGTTCATACCATAGGATGCCCAGTTCCAAGCTGGCCAGGTGTTGCATATTGAATATTCTGGGTACCTATACCTGGATCAGAAATTCCATTTGCAGATGAAGATTGCACTGGTGATTCTGACTGCTCCTGCTCATCATCTTCATTATCTGGATAAACATTTCTATACATAAGTTCAGACAGTAAATTTGTGCTTGAGATGGGGTGAAGAAACAAATAAATTATCAATTTAAGAAAAACGTCAAACTTCAGATTAAAAAATAAGCTTCATCTAAATTCTAAGATTAATACAATAACTTGATAGTCAACCTAGTGAATAAAGGTCTAAGAAGTTAAGAAAGGGATAGTATTTTATTATACAAGTGGAACAACCAGAATGCAGAATCTTCTAATATGGTTATGGATGTAACTCACTCATTATGAAATGGAAAGAGTTATAATAAAATAAAAAATTGAATTAAATTTTTTTAAAAGAAAAATACCAGTGAGGTCATGAGCAGAGGCCATGATTCCTAAGTCACGTGCGACGCTGTGCCCAAACCTGGAAGAAGAAAAACATGGAGAACAGAACTCAGGAGTATGTTGGCAATATGCTATACAGAAAAGGCAGAGTGGTAGAAAAAGAAAATAAGAAATACAAATTAAAATGCGAGATGCAAGTAGTGTAAACAATTATACAACAGAAAAAATAATTATGGATTGACTATACTCTGACAATAAGTCACAAAACCAGAAAAAACAAAACAGAGCACATAACAAAGATGGGATGGACTGTAGAGCTCACATATCAAATCGAAACAGAGTGAAAGCAGACAGTTACTGCTGTTCACACAAGAATATCATCAATTTCCTATTGTTATTGTTGTTCATTGTCTCTCCTAGCATAAGCAGAAGGAATAAAATAAGAAAACTCAAGTCCAGAACAAAAAAAAATTAGATAAAGAAAAAAAAGACATAGGTACGTGAGCCAAATATCTTTTAATAGGCTTTTAAAGAATCAAGTTTCACTAATTATTGTTCACCACAGACCCAAAGTGGAAGTAGAACTCAAATAAAAATACACAGATCATTCATGCAGCACCTCAAACTTTGGTTTTTCGCAAAAGCTATCAAGCTACGATTGATATGCCTCATAAGGAAAAGTATGTGGCCACTGCTAAACAGCCGTAGAGCAAAGTATTCAACAAATACATATTCATTACAGACTCCTTTTGAGTCACTTTGTGGACAGATGACCCGAAGCAAAATGTACATAAATTGATTGTAATATTCCAGTGAGCCATACTTGCTCATAAAGGCGTCATGAGTCATGACATTTATTGCAAAAAAACCATAAATTCAGTTAAGTAACGGATAATCTAAACAACAACGATCAAAGCCCCTTTCCCACTAGGTCGGATCGACTACACGAACAAGTCTATGTAAGAGTACGTGAACTATACAAGTTTACCAGTAAACGGCTAAATCTGTATTGCATTATGCATTGCGTAGCACTGTTAGTTAGCATAGCACTGAAGTTCTGTCAGTTATGGTTCAGTTAAAGTCAGGTATTAGTTAGCTGTAGAGTTAGTTACTACTTACTACTTTAGTGACTTAGTTTGGAAGCTCGCCAAAGGAGCTCTCTCTTATATAAGCCAGGTTGTATACACTGAAATTCAGATAGAACAAACTCAGATTTTCAGATTCAAATCCCTCTCTTTTCTCTCTTCCTCTCTCTACCCCATAATGCTCTATCACATTAAGTTTACTGATAGATTAAATACCTCTAAATCACTCAAAATGATTTTCCCTATAGTTTTCCTAGGTATCCTCCTCTATTCCCGCTAGCGGATTTTTGGCTCACCGCCTCACCGCGATGGTCCCTGATCGCGATTTGACATCACTGATCCAGTCACTTCTAATTTCCAGGCAATTCATTTGATGCAACAAATTTCCTCACCTTTCCAATCTCCAAACCAAAAGGCTTCACAGGTACAATCTAAACCATCCAACTTGATATCCTCACCCTACATGCAGCTGAAGTTGCTATCTACCCCTTCCTTTGCATGAAAATCTTCATTTCTCATCCCATTCCCCAATACCCACTTCCAAATTCTTTAGAACACTCTACAACATCACACCATACAGAACCCACATGCATTTCTCTACACTTACTAATTTACTATATTCTCTTAAGTCTCATCATCATTGCTAGTAAATATAAATTACAAATAATCTGAAGTACTCAATAATATTCAAGAAAAAAAATAAAAAAACAGGATTTCAGCTCATACTAAATCCAATTTCTAATCAATGACTGTTATCTGAAACCCCAAAAGCTCAAAATCAATGACTGCTATCTAAAAATCCCGAAGCTCACAAAAAATTAGGTTTCCAACAAAAAAAATGCATCTTTTTATTACAAAACAATAATTCTAGGAACAATTGAACGAAACCAGTTTCAAAATTGGAAGGGGTTTGAATTTAATTTTGGTTCCGTGAGCTTAATTCGAGTGAAGAAAAGCGTAAATGAAGGAGAATTAGGGTTTAGAGATTGGAAGCTGACCTTGTTCGCAGCCCTAAATTGATGTTGTTGGTTGCGTTGTGTTGTGTTGTTGTGTTTGTTTCCCTATCCACACTCACTCACCCACCAAAATTGTGCATTTTTCTTTCTTTCTTTCTTTGCTCCTATTCTCTATGATCTTTTGTGTGGTTGGATGTTTCCCAACCAAATTCCAAAACAATATTACCTGCAAAATTAGTTTTTTTGGATTGTGACCTAATCTATGGCAGGGACAAATAAGCTTAAATAACACTTACATTTACTTCATTTTAATGAGACTAACTGAGGTTTGAACCGATAGTCCTACGAAGTTTCTGTCATGCTCGACTAGACTAATCCAGGTTGTGTAAATTATATTTTTTTACTAATCTTGGAAACTACATTTTGTTTTAGAAAATATAGTCTATAGGATAAATGATTTTTTTAGCCCTCCTTATAATATTGAACTTTTTTTTTTATATTTTAAAATGTACCCTTTTTCCCATTTTGAACTAATCATATTTAAAATTTTGAACTGCACTTCTTTTTTACTAACAAAGTCCAGTAGATAGTTGGATTTTTTAAGTATTTCATCCAAGGTTCAGTTTAGTCCTTAAATAGTGTGTATGAAGAAATATTTAATCACTAAAATGAGTTTATTTTCGAAAAATAAATTATGAAAATGTAACATTTAAATAAAATAATGGACTGAAGCTAAATATTGAGCCTTTCAGTAAAAATATTTTTTATCCTTACTTTATTAGTAACATTTTCCATTCATTGCTTGTTTACAAGTGACAACAGATATAAAAAAAAGTCACCATGTCCACATGCAACAACAAAATATTGATCCAGGAACAAGATGATCTTTTGAAAGTAGACTATTTTTTTAAGGTCGGCAAAGAGTATTATTCATATAATATGTACATACAACGCAAAATTAAAATAAGATAGATTGTTGTTGCAGACTTTTTGGCCAGGAATGCCGCCTCATACGTCGGTTTGGTGTGGATTGAGGAGGTACCGCCTGAAGTCGATGTTTTTGTAACCGCAGACCTTTTGGCTTCTATGCCCCCTATTTAATTGATAGCAGGTTCTTTTCAAAAGATAGATTGTGTTAGGGTTGATTGGAGGACAAAAACACTTTCCACCAGTTACGATTATAAGAGGTGAAGGTGGCATTATTTAGTATTAGAAGTCTAAAATCATGATGACCAGATGGATTTATTAATTATATCCTGCTCTGTTTTTCAAAAGCCAATGGGACCACCTCAAAAGATTTATCAATGACTTGGCTCTAGACATTTTCATAAAACCCTCTAGAAGGTTAGGATTAAAGATTAATCAGAACCTTATCTCATTAATTCCCAAGATTATCTATGGAATATGATTGAAGAATATTTTATGGGCCGGAATGTGAGGGAGGCCTGAGATTTTGCAGCTTAATTGAGTTTGTTGAACAAAACATACATGGAAAAATTGGGATGGTCTGTTATCAATTATGAGTCTTCTCTTTGGATTCAAGTTTTCCTTTCTAAATGTAGAGTCAGGGTTCATTCTTTCCCTATAGTGAAAGTTGCATCCAAGGATTCACATGTGTGGAGCAAATTGCTAGTGCATACGACTATATGACTATAGAATTTGGAAGTTTTAACTCTATCATAAAAATTAATTTAGTGGTGAGGTCTTTCAAATTATAATATGGTATCAAAGTCTATCTTAAATTCATTTATAGGAGACCATTGATACAAAAGTTTTAACTCTACACTATTTTTCATCATAAACCGTAAGGTGTTAATATATCCACTCACTTATTTTTTTTGCTCAACGTACACATTTTCATCAATTGTAGGATTTGTTTACTATTTGTCACTCGTATAATCTCTTTCTTATGTGTGAGTTCATCTTAAGCAAAAGTTTTTCGTCATATAATTGTACCGCAATTGACTTTCATCAATTTAACCGGACACGTTGTTATCTGATTTTTACATTATTACGAAAACTTTTGATATAAGAAGTCAGTCATCATAGTCGCTCACCTTCACTTATAATGCCACTGTTTGGAAACGCTGGCAAACAGAGAAATAAGTGTTTTTCCTCTTTGTAATTAAAATGAAGACTAAAAATGATGAAGATGAAAATGAAAAAAAGAGAGTTAGAAGAAGAGTGCACAAAGGATTCAATGTGGAGAACCTTCCAAATTACACAAAAACTTTTAGACGCTTACAAAATAAACTTCCATTTGTGTGCTGATTCATTAATTCATTCATTATTAATTTTTTTGAACTGGCATTCCTAATCATAAGCTCTTTGATGACCTGTTCTGATCCTCTTCTGTTTAAGGAGCTTGAGTCAGATACTAACCAGATGAACCCCAAAAAAATGTGAATCCTCTTTTGATTTTTATCTATACATCAAGTTATTCCATTTTCAATTTAACCAAAGCCAGCTCTTTTTCTGTTCTCTTCTTTCTTTCTTTGTTCTTCTACTTTCTTTTTTTCACCTCTTTTCTCTGCTACTTTTGAATTGGAAGAATCCAAGGTAGCTAGAATACTACTCAAATCCAATACATACAGAGTATCTTGATGTTGTTTTATCAGCCATGTATATAATTACCTGAATTTAGAAACACATGTTACACCATGTTTAGATTGTGCATTAGCTTCAGAACACAATGAAAAATTTCAAAATTTTAAAGTTACTCAATTTCTTTTAGATAAGCTTCAGAAGACAAATGGGTGGGTCCAGCAAGTACACATATCTAAAGTATACAGAAACCAGAAGGTGATTTTCTTGCAAAATGAGGACCCCAACCTGATATGAACCCTGGACTTATCTATTACATTCTATTCTCTAGGCCTAACTTTATTCTCTGAATTTTTCTGCTGCTGGAATCTACAGAGTGGAGGCAAATAATTATAAGTACAATAAAAGTTCTATATACACATATATGATATATCCTCATCAACAATAACAAAAAATCGGTTGCAGCTACCTCTCAACCTGAATAGATTATAAAAATGTTTCGTTCTCCAAATGGTAGCTAGCTTGACATGTGAGAGCAATTTGGTTGAAAAGTAGGTGAAATAATGCAATTAGAAATGAAACTTGAAGAACTATCAATCAAAATATGAGAGACCTGAACTGAACAAAGCTTCTTTCTGGATAAGTGTTAAACTGATTGTATCTACCACTCTTAAATTAAAAGTGGTTGGTTTCACCACACAAGTGTCCTTCCACATATATAGAAATGACATCCGGAAACACCATCATGGAGTATTGAATTATTATCAGGATGGAAAACGTACACTTTCCTCTTATGAGACAGAGAGAATTTTGCTAATTACTGAAATTTTTTGTTTTCTTCTGAAGAATGGTGATAACTAAGAAATGTGAACAGCTTACTATTCGTGAAGTATCACCATCATAAAAAAGCATCGTTCGTATCATCGTATATATGTGGGATGATCGTGAACCAACCAACAAAAATGATTGCTTATAGTATGAATGACCATATGGGTAATTGGGATGGTGATTCAATATAGCATCAATTAATCGACATTCATCTAACTTCGAAGTATTCACATCTATGAATGTCTTGGTATGTACATATATAAAATACATTAACCATTGAAAAAAGATGTATAACCTTGAGGGATCAAAATCTACCGTATCCAAATGGAATTATGTCAACATCCATATAAGATTATAGATATCATGTCCATATATTTTTCAATTAACATAACATAATTTAATTTTATTGGTTAGTGGTTATGATAGAAAATAAGACATCATTTGAGAACACAGAATTTCAATAATGTAAGTGTGTGTGTGAGAGAGAAAGAGAAAGAGTAAGTCTAACCTTGCTTGGTTTATAAAAGTGAAAGTTGAGAGAGAAGAGAATCATCTCAATGCATATATACATGGTGAAAATAAAATCACTGTGGATATATAGTCACAAAAATAAAGGGAAGTTGTTTTTGTCGAGCATGACTCATCACAATTTTTCAGTGTGCATTCAAATTGATAAGATCAAAGGCTCAAGGAGAACCATATTTTTTTTTTTATTTTGAGTTATACCATCTCCACTTATGTTAATTATATTTTTTATTACGGGTTAAAATGCATTTTTCTAAAAAATCAATATTTTTATACTATTCTTTCTTTTCTCATTTTCTCATAGGAAAAATTTCAATTATAACCTACTATTTTTTTTTGTCTTTTATCAGTTTTTAACCTTTCGGGATACGGTGACAGTTTCTCCCAACAAATAACTTTTTCCAGGATTTAATTTTGTGCTCTCACCTTACGAAATTCTAACTTACCTACCACTACAACAATACCTTATTCATGCTATTTTTTCTCTTTGTCCATCTTCTATCTTATGATTTTCTCTTCCCTTGACTAAACAAATGTAAAAATGCTGAACTAGTTAGTTATTGAACTTGGCGCGTGTATATTCTTCTTATTTGTTTTCCCGGTACATGGATTATTTCTTTTTAATTCATATTCGAATATGACTTTGTCCTGTTACTTTTTCTTTTATTTTCTTTTATTATCTTTTATACTATATTCCTCCTGCATATAACTTTTCTCCACAAAAGCAATTCTATAATTATCAAGAGTAAGTCCCGGCAGCATCTGTGGAATTTTCCTTTGGAATCTCTCGCCATCTTTACCTTTTTTTTTCTTACCCCCCTTTCTTTAGTACTTCAACAAATAACTATTTGGCTTAATTGTAACTTTGGTCCCTGACGTTTACCAATTCCACGATTTTAGTCTCTCACCTAATTTAATTACACAGATGGTCTCTAACTTTGCTGGCACTCTACAACGTTGGTCCTACCGTTTGTTTGTTAATTGAGGAGGTTTACGTGGATGGTCACTTAGCTGATGTGGAAATTGAATTGGAGAGAGAAAGAGACCAGCAACTGATTCAACATTCTTCCTCGCCTCTAGGGACTCGTTCGTTCTTTATCTCTTCCCTTTTCGCTAAATCTCAAGTTTCGAAACATTTTCCTCACGGTACTCTGTTTTTTAAGGAGGAAGAGGGTAGAAGATGACCGTTGCAGGTCTCACGTGCAACTCACGTACTTCCCTCTCTCTTCAGTCCTTCTTTCTCTCTCCAATTGGACATCCACGTAAGCCTCCTCTGTTAACAAATAAACGGTAGGACCAACATTGCAGACGGGCAGCAAAGTCAGGGACCATCCGTGTATTTAAATTAGGTGGGGGACTAAAATTGTGGAATTGGTAAACGTCAAGGACTAAAGTTGCAATTAAGCCTAACTATTTTTTTCAGGTTATAGCTACTTAGCTAGTTAGATTTCAAAATGTAAACATAATTTTCAATAAAAATTCACTTAAACACGAAGGCTTTTGTTTGCACAAGTTTAATTTTAGAGTGGAGGAAAGAAAAAAGATGAGACATATGAGAAACTCTCACTTGAATGAGAGTTTTTGAAAATGGAGAATTTTTTAAAACTCTTCAAAACACTCGAATTCCCTAAATTGAAGTTTTTGTGAAATTTTAAATTTTTGAATAAAAGTTTTTACCTAATTAGTACCATATTAACAAAGGTCTAATAAGTTACGTCAAGTTATTTCAAGGAAAATCTAGAAAAATGAAATGGGGAAGACTTGAAAATGAGATTTACTTAAGAGGGTTTGAGCGTCTTAATGAGGGTGGAAGTTGAGAAGCAAGGCAGTAAGAAGCTGTGGCAAATTTCTAGCAAAACACTCGGCATGAGCTTTTGGAACTGAAAGGAAAACAATTGATTCTTTTCCCAGTAGAGTTTTTGGAGTCGCAGGGTGTTCTGACTAGGGCGATGAGTGCCCTTTTGATGGGAAATAGTTGAATGTGGTGTAAGATTGTACATAAGAGGTTGCTCTAAACCAAATTTCATTTTAATATAGTGAAAGTCAACATTTTCTTAGAATTACTACTCAATCAACTAACCTTGAAGAAAAAGAAAAGACAAAGTGAGGAGTGAGAGTGAGTGTAAAAAGACAAAGGAGAGAGCGGTGAGACAAGACGAACACTCTTTTTCCTCCGACATCACAGACAAAACCCCACTGTGTTCCTCATTCACGTCCTCAAAACGACACCGTATCCACCTTCCGAGTTTCTATAAATATTCATTTTTCTTCCCAAACCCACTCATGACTCCGAACCACAACCCGAGCCCGAAACCGAACCTCACTCTCCCTCCATGGCAGTTACTCTCGCCGTCTTCCTCATCCTCATTCTCGCCGGAGATTCCTCCGGCAGAGAGCTCCGACCATCAGACCACGGCCTCGTCTTCCAGAGCTTGCAGCCGGCGGGGCCACATTCCTCACCGGAGATGAAATCCTTCTTCAACACCGCCAACTCGTCGCCGACGATGTCGTCCAACTCCGACGTGGCACTGCCGAGGGCAATAACCTCCGGCGTCGCGTCGCCGCCTTCTTTGCAGAGAGTCTCCGGCGATGGCGGCGGCGACCGAGTTGGGAGGGCGCTGACGGTGGCGAGCCTGGTCTGCGGAATCGCCGGTGCGGCTCTGCTGGTGGGTTCTTGCTTGATTTATGTGTTCAAGTATCGGAAGGGGAAACAAAACGCAGCGTTTCGTGGTGGTGTTGAAAATGAGAATAATAATAATCATTGTGATTTAGAAAATGATGATAACAGCAAATTGCAATTAGTGGTACTCAACCCGTGACTGAGTCTGAGTGTGTACTGTTCTTGCTTAATTTGTTGTTGATTTTTCGTTAATTAATTATTTTCCACCAGTGTTCTATGATTCTATACGTTAATTGCATGCAAATTAAGGGTATAGTAGTAGTAGTAGTGGTGTAGTTTTATTACAATTATAATTATAATATATTTTAGTTTTGAGTTAAGTATTACTTCTACTTCATGTATAAATTAAGTGCATTGTTAATTTGTTATTGTAATATTATCTACTATGAACTTGTCATGGTGATTTAAAGGTTAGAAATCTTAGACTACTTACTTTCTGTCTCCCACCATGGGGGAGCAAATTAATAATCCCCACTTGATTGATTGAATGAAGTTTGTCAACATTAATATTATACTATATGATCGCCTGGTCGGATAATAATTTTAAACATAATAAAAAGTAGTACATAATTCATTGAAAGTCAAATTAAGTAAAACTTGTTTTTATTCAATATTTCTTCAAAAATCAAGAACTTGTTTAATTTCCTTAATTCTGGTTGATATACTGATATCTATGACTATTATTCTCGTTTAGTGCAGTTTAAATCAGTTAAAAAAAAAACATGTCTTCAAATATCATGAAACCATCTTTAATACTATATTTGAATGGAAATTTAAAAGAAGGAGACAATTATAATCATTGAGATACAAGTGTCAATCGTGTGATATACTAATAGTAGATGTTAAATGTGCCACAATAGATAGTCATGTGATTAATTACTTGTCTCACAGTCAGCATACTAAGGGGTAGTAGCTTACTAATGAATTTTTTCGATTTACACAAGTTGAGATCCAAACACTTACTCAAAAGATGAAATGCTCAAAGGGTAAATATTGAACTAATGTGTCAACTTACTTGGTTATTAAAAAGGTTAATTTGATAAATTACAATTATTTAAGAGGGCTTATTTGCAAAAATAATGATATTTTTTTAGACAAAAAAACGTACCTAAACCAACCCGAGTAATTCACCAAATTTAGTAGATAGTTTAATTGAATAAAGAAATGGAAACAGAAAGTTTAGAAAAGTAGGAGAAAAATAAAATATATTTATTCAACAGAAAGCAATTGATAAGTTAATAGCAGTAATGTACTCGTTAATGATCAAGGGGTATCCACTCGAGTTCTAAGTCTAATTCTCCAGATTCAACGTTCTGAAGCTTCAGTGTCATCTCTTGTTTAACCTTACCATCAAGAATGTTGACAGTGCTATCTCCTACAAGTGCATTGTCATTGGATTTCAGCCATTTTCCTATCTGCATATCGTCGAACATTCCGGCATCTCCGAATGCCATTGCAGATGTTATCAGGGGTTGAAGATCAATCTCTGCTTCTCCCATTATGTCATCAGCTGAAAAATAGTCATGATCAAACACCTTCTGCAATGCAAAGCATCAAAATTGTGTGTCATTTGTTAGGATTTCACTTAAAAAGTTGGAATGTAAGAGTTTATAATAGAATAGAAGTGATTGTAACAGTTTTTAAAATGGAGTGATTAAATTTGCTAAAAGAATTATAGGGACCAATATCACACATCAGTTACAATGAAGGGACTAAAAGTGCAATTAAGTCCATAAGGGTAAGATTTTCATTCAATACTTGAGATAAAATTCAACCTTACCAAATCAATTGGTCCAAATTGCTGAGGAACAGATAGCATAAGTTCCTCATTCCAGACAGGATTCAAATTACTCTTTACTACAGTTGTCTGAACAGTCTGAAAGCAAAAGCACCATTGTCAATTCAGAAACAAAGTTATCAGCATCCAATATTCTTCAGCTGAAAATAAAAAATAAAGAGCAATAGTTTCCCAAGAATGCTAATTTGAAAAACCAACCTGCTGGCCAAGTTTCAAGACAACATATGGATCGCTTGTCATCATATCTCTGATTGCTAAATTTGTGCCTTTAATCACTTTCACCTTCAACATTCCAATAAATTCTACCATTCCTTCCTGTTTTCACCTCCAATATCAGTCAAACATTCAAGAAAACCACTCGCAAAAAATATTTTCATTTCTTTTACTACCGGAGTAGTAAAGTTGGATGCACGAAGCAAACACGCCTGTAAGCCCGTTTGGAACAGACTAAAGAACATTTATTGCAGCTTATCTACTAAAACAACACTAAGTGCTTTTTGGTCAGCATCCATACGTTTATGAAATTGTCTTTGATTAAAAGAATTTCATCTGGTTCACATTCATATGCCAAATCAACTTATGGTCAACAAACAATAACATTTAGAATCTAAGGAACTAAAATATAATCACCATGTTCGGTGAGCTCTTGGTAATTCGAAAACTATCTATAATCCTTTTGGAGAAACTTGATTGCCGATTGCTTTGTGTTGACCCTTTTCCTGACACAATGCGCAAACTAGGCTTCAAAAATTCTTGATGCTCGTACTTTGACCTGCAGTCAAAGTTGTCACTGGTTAGGATTAATCTAAATAAAAAATTTACTCTTTAAATTAAAGAATTTATGATGATTTATTGGCTGATTAGTCTAAAGAATTTTAATAGTCAAATTTATGATCATTAAAATGTCACTCCTAACTTGAGTATTGACCAGGTTGGTACCATTGATGGTGCTACAATGAACAATATCGCACTGTCATGCTGATTAGTCAGTGCTCAACCAAGGATAATGAACTGTGATTAAAAAGTGTAACAGAAGAGGAGTACAAACAAAATCAAGAAAATAAATGACTAATAAATTATAAAAAAAAAAAACATGAGAAGAAGAAAGAAAATTGGGGTGAGAGGACAGAAATTCATAACAAGTCAGATGATCATATGAAAATGTGTCTAACCGGATGAATTTTGCGCGCTCCTCATGACTGGCATCTGGTCCAGGTTTTGTATATCCTTCTGGAAAATAAGCCTCATAAATTGAATTAGCAGAAGCATTTCCTCCTACTTCCATCATTCCATCTATTTCATCACTTGACCATTCATCCAGTGTCACAGACAAAATCTGAAAGTAATTAAAAATGTCTCAAGGCTT